>NW_017296403.1:0-1134 GCF_001594075.2 Trachymyrmex cornetzi | reverse complement strand
TATATTTCAATGTTCTTAGTGTTTATACTTTTAATGGCACGTTTATCTTTCGTCGCGAACTCACCGTTAAACGCTGTGTTCACTTTCTTGTTACCGTTTCTTTCTACAGCGTCTCGCACGCGCTCGAGCACTATTTCTCTCGCGTCTTCCAAAAACCGCCGCGGCTCGATGTGATTAAAATTTATGACAGCACCCGTCACGGCTTTCAAACGCGGCGTCGATCTCTCGCCAAACAAGAGATCTATCGTTGCCACTCGCGTACTCGTCACTCGCGTGCCCACCACCAACGTGCACGAAACGTCGCTTCATTGCGATTTTGCATCCGCGAGTCGCGCGATCCTCGCCACCACGGATTGTCTATGTCCAACGGCGAGGCGCGGACGCTTGGCACGACAAAGTTCTTCGAGCCGCTCGATGCACTCGTCGCATCGTTGCAGCCCCGCGAAACCAGAGTAGCGACTTGACCGCACTGCTCCAACAGTTCGCGTTCCACTTCGTTTGTCGAATTCCATGTTTCATTCACTATATTATTCACAATACTGTTCACAATACTGTTCAAATAGTTTTAATTTGTGCACTTGGGTTAGCCACACTTTTCGCACTGCTTTTATTGCGATCGATTTGACAATCTCTCAAGGCACCAACTGAGGTGTCGAGCACTTATAGCCAATTATATATTTCGTTATGTCCAGTGGACTCCACGATTTCTCCGTTTCGTGAAAATTCCAACAAAATAGTCGTTAGGACAAAGCGCGAACATAAAACTCGAGCGTTAACTTTGTGCGGATATCTGCACATCCTGCATTCCACATTTACTGCAGAAGAGTTATGTTTTTTTTTTTTTGGTTCAGCATTTTTTTTCTTCTCTTAGCGCGTCACGACATGTCACCGATCTGACAGTGTATATAAACAGTGTACAAAGCTTTTTTCGTTCAATCGTAAACTTCGATTACGAGCGATAAGATATGGATCGAGTAAAAGAATATATACGTCGAAAATAGATCGAGCGCAAGGGGTACCGTCCCGTACAGCAAGGTCCGCCAAGTCCCCCACCACAATCGAAGGAGAACCCGAGATATTGGGAATGTCCCAACGAAAAAGCATTAAAGTCACCAATGAGTTCCTCATCATCAG
>NW_017296402.1:34750-35010 GCF_001594075.2 Trachymyrmex cornetzi | reverse complement strand
TATATTAATGTAAGATAACATAGATTTTATTTAAAAATCTTACAATTCTTCCTGGTGTCGCGAGCACCAGTTAAATATCTTAAATATATTTTGTAAAGCGCAATTCTTTGCGTGTTTTCCGCATCATACAGTGTTACAATCATCTAGATTACGCAGCACCGAATCGCGGTTTACGCTGTCACATAATGTTCCACATTAATATATGTATATATAAACGTACTTGCAATTTTCCCATCAGTTGACGCTCGTCTACAATGTTA
>NW_017296402.1:34081-34635 GCF_001594075.2 Trachymyrmex cornetzi | reverse complement strand
AAATATTTTTGCACTTAAAATGAAATAGATATATATTTGGCTTTGAAAAGAGAGAAAGCAAAAATGTGGAGTGCAAAAAGTGCAAGCAACGCGAACAGACCTAATAGCGGTAAATGTATTTGTATCTTGCACACAACATCTAACAAATCACTAATACACTCCATTATTGCAAGACTCACTAACAGCTATCCGACTGACCTACTGTCTTGGAAATGACTGGCAGCGCGGGGGCTGTGCGAGATTTTGTAGTAAAGATGTTCGTTGGAACATGATACTATTCCAAGGAAAAGAGCAATGCCTCGGTAAAAAGTTTACACCTTAGCCGAAAATTATATCACGTGATCAAATGATATCATGAATAAACTTCAGCATTTTTATCAATTATAATTTGATCAATGCGTTATATCAACAAGCGAAAGTACAACGCACCGGTCAAAAGTTTATACCTCAGCTGAAAAATATATCACGCGTTCGAACGATTCCACGGATAAACTTCAACACTTATCAGTAACAATTAGATCATCACAATCAATATCAGCGACAAAAAGTACAAT
>NW_017296402.1:29765-32314 GCF_001594075.2 Trachymyrmex cornetzi | reverse complement strand
GATCCAATGAGGAACTAAGCGCAAGACCAATTATATTTAAGAAATTTACAACAGTTGCAAAGCTTTCTCTGCTGAACGCAGCCAGTGAGTATGAACTTGGGTAGCAGCATGCGACGCGAAAAACAGTTGGTAGTACTATTTACTATATGATAAAAAGAGACTGAACCTAAATGATATGCGTGCGACGAAGACAACAAAAAAGTTGGCTAAACTGGGAATATGAACGATGACCGAGCAAGCGAGAGGGTAGAGAATTAGAGAGAGACGCTTGCAAACTGCACGCACCATGTAATCCTTCCCCCATGGTACAAAGCCAATCAGGAGTAAATCCAGGTGAGACTGGCCAGACCATGTATATATAGGGACATCAGGTGTGCATTCCAAAACTCAACTCTCCACTCCGAGTATCTTTTATCATTGTTCAACGTTCGGTGAAGAACAAGGATAAAAGATACTCGGAGTTGATTAAGTTGAGTTTTGGAACGCACCCCAGAGGGACTGTAACGTGGTAGCACTGACAGCGCGCCCTTCGAAAACAAACGGTGTCAAACATGAAGAACTCGTCAGTCTCCGAACCGTCGCGGACATTCCACCGGTCGACGGCTTACATCAGCTTGCAAACTCAGGATGCCAATATCGACGCGAAAAAGTAAGTAGAATAGATCTAACGTTAATTGTATTCCACTTTTCGCAATGCTCGCATGCAATGGCTGCTTTCAAGCAGAATGTTCATTTTGTTACTATTGGAAGTTTTCTTTGCTTAGATCAGTGCTGCGATTTACTTGCACATTTTGGCCGATTTTCAACTTGATTTTTGCTCCTTACTTCACTAACCCGCGCGTAACCTAAATGCCGGATCGACATTTAGGCTGCGCGCGGGTTAGTGAAGAAAGGAACAGGAACCAAAAGCTGAAAATCGGCCGAAATGTGCAACTAAATCTCAGCACTGGCTTAGATAATATTACTCTGGAGAAAAGGGGGGAGGGGGAGAGGGAGAGGAAGGAGGAGGGAGAGAGAGAGGGAGGTCAGAAAGTATAATTCAAGCTGCGTTGAGGAATGCACACCAAGTATCATTTTATCCTTGTTATTGATCGAATGTTAAACAAAGATAAATTGATTCCTGAAGGCACTCGATTTCCGAACGCAGCCTCAATCAGTGCGAAGAAAATTTACAAATTGCAAGATGAACGTTCTGTTGAACGCGACCATTATTCCATCCTTATTTATAAACAAGATGCTCGCGAGTGTTACGACATTAAATGAAAAGGAGACATTTTCACAGAAAGTGATCACAGAATGTGATCACAGAAAGTGATATGTTCCATTTCACGCATGATCTTCTTGTAGCTTATTCTTGGATATTCTTGTAGCTTACCTTAAGAGCTGTCCAAAATACTATAATAAAATCAAATAAAATATAATAACAAGGCTAAGGAGCCAAGCTGGATGATAATGCTTAATATATAATTAACAAAATTAAAATAATAAAGTTGACGTTTATTATTGAAAATAATAAAACATACGTTTCGACTTTTTCACATCAGGTCATCTTCAGTGTCGCTAACTAAATTGGATTTTACATACTCGAATATTTTACATTATGATCCGAAGTCTACTTTTTAATTTACATCGATGTTCCAACAACGCTGTGTATTCCCATACTGTGGTTGAAGAGCATTCGGTGGTGTGACTCCATGTTTTCGTACCAAATATACATGTATATAATGATTATTGTCTAAACGGCTAATTAAGACAAAAATATGCCGAATTTACAACATTTACACAATTTAGGCAATTTTGGAAAAATTTTATCACATACGTAAGAATCTCTGTATATACATGTATATTTGGTACGAAAACATTCACACCACCGAATGCTCTTCAACCACAGTATGGGAATACACAGCGTTGTTGGAACATTGATGTAAATTGAAAAGTAGACTTCGGATCATAATGTAAAATATTCAAGTATGTAAAATCCAATTTAGTTAGTAACCTGATGTTAAAAGGCCGAAACATATGTTTTATTATTTTCAATAATAAACGTCAACTTTATTATTTTAATTTTGTTAATTATATACTAAGCATTATCATCCGGCTTGGCTCCTTAGCCTTGTTATTATATTTTACTTGAATTTATTCGTTGGAGCCTATATCGAAATTGAAGTTAAAACTATAATAAAACATTTTTTCATTAAGTACTTTTTTAATTATGATGCTCGAAAGTTACAGTACCTCCGGCATTTAGCATTATTCAAGGTGTCCGACCGACAGCTAAAACCTCATGTTGTTTAAGATCATGAACTAGATAACATTTGTTAAGATCAAAACCATTGGAGGTTGTTCCTCTTATTTTCATTTTTACGCTAAAAATTAATTTTAACGTAAAAATAAAAATAAGATGTACAACTTCCAATAGTCTTGATTTTGATAAATTTTATTCAGTTCATGATTTTAAACAACATTTAAGAGGTTTTAGCTATTGGTCGGATACCTTGGATAATGCTAAATGCCGGAGGTACAGTAACTTTCGAGCATCTTAACTAAAA
>NW_017296402.1:28966-29276 GCF_001594075.2 Trachymyrmex cornetzi | reverse complement strand
ACGGCATCCGCGCCAGGACATACATCCACGGCATCCGCGCCGTCTGCACCAGGATATACACTTGCTCCGCTTGCACCAGGATATACACTCGCGCCGCCTGCACAAGGATATACACTCGCGCCGCCTGCACCAGGATATATATCCATGGCATCCGCGCCAGGACATACATCCACGGCATCCGCGCCATCTGCACCAGGATATACACCTGCTCCGCCTGCACCAGAATATACACTCGCGCCGCCTGCACCAGGATATACACCTGCTCCGCCTGCACCTGGATATACACTCGCGCCGTCTGCACCAGGATTTA
>NW_017296402.1:27290-27899 GCF_001594075.2 Trachymyrmex cornetzi | reverse complement strand
AAAATCGGTAACTAGTAACGGTAACTTGTTACTTTTCCTACTCGGTAACGAGTAACTGTAACTTGTTACTTTTAAAAAGTAACTTTCCATTCCCTGATCAGGATATACATCCGCGCCACCTGCACCAGGATATACACTCGCTCCGCCTGCTCTAGGATATACACCCGCGCCGCCTGCACCAGGATATACACTCGCGCCGCCTGCACCAGGATATACACCCGTGATGCCTACGCCATACGGTAAAAAATATTTTGTATTTGTCTTGGAAACGGTCCACTCAAGTTTTGTTAAAATTTATTTTTTTTTATATGTTAATTTTAGTGGAAAAATATGCTTGTACAATTTGCTTTGAAATCGTGACCCTTTTTGTGTTATTTTACATAGTATTTCTCACTATGTGACATATTTGTTTTATGACATAAAATGAGTGGATCACTCGAATACGTAAAACAAATGTAATAAAAATTTTGCAATTGTGCAGGATATACTTCCGCGCCGCCTGTACCAGGATATACACCCTCTCCGCCTACACCAGGATATACATTGTGACGTGACATTTTGTCCGTTACTGTGCGGACTTGTCGACGGCGGACTCGTGCTTCCTACCGG
>NW_017296402.1:26857-27069 GCF_001594075.2 Trachymyrmex cornetzi | reverse complement strand
CTTGGAAGGAAGACAGAAGAAGGACCGAATCGTAAGGACGGCCGCAGAGCAGAGAGAAGGGCACACATCCGGGAGCCCGGATAAGCAGGTTGTATCGTTTCATATTATTCCTTGTAACCGCTGGCAAAAATAAGGGGAACCATACTTTCACCATGTACCCTTGCAGAGCACCGGAGGAGGCCAGAATTCCCGGCCACCCTGGAGGGGCCGGA
>NW_017296402.1:25798-26401 GCF_001594075.2 Trachymyrmex cornetzi | reverse complement strand
ACCGTAACGATAGAATCGGCGCAATGGCCGCCGTGTAGAACCGCGGAGTCGCGAGCCACGTGCCATCCTTCCGAGCTTAGGAATTATTAGCTGTCGCATTTCGAGAGTCAGAGTGAGGGGAGTCATATTCGCTACCGAGTGGAAGTAACTTTGAGTCGCGTGGAGAGAATCGAGGGCCGAGTCGCGCTCGTTCCTTTCGCCACGGGAGAGTCACTGCCGGCTACCGAGTAGAGTAGGGCCGCGTAGAAACGCGCGGAGTAGTCACGTTGTCGAGTTTCGTCGGGTCGCGTAACGACGATTATTGTAATTGCGTTATCGTTTAGTGTCGCGCCGCGGAGACACGCTTGTTATAATCGTGCCGCCGCGCATTGTGCTGTCGCCTCGGAACGCGGATTGTCGCGTTGCCGAGTGAACTTCCGGTTGCGGTGTTACCGAGTAGAGTCCGTTTCCGGAATTCACGCTGTCGAGTAGAGTCGTGTCGCATCCAGGAGTTCGCTGTAATCGCGTCGCACCATCGCGTGGCGTAGGCCGCGGGCCGGCGTTGCACGTCCGGGAGTCTGGTACAGCGTGTACGGGTTCTGGCCGGCTGTCGAGGAGTGGGCG
>NW_017296402.1:24881-25371 GCF_001594075.2 Trachymyrmex cornetzi | reverse complement strand
GCTACCGAGGGAGAGAAGATACTTTTGCGTACTTTGAGTACCGAGAACACGCGACGAAGTTGTGCCGTTGCTCGCGACTACGGTTACAACATCTATACCAGGATATACACCCGCACTGCCTGCACCAGGATATATACCCGCACCGCCAACACTGTAATTTTAAACAATGTATTGTATCTTTAATTGTTACCGACAAGGATCGAAGACTTTTGACAAGGGTACGTTCAGTAATCGAGAGGAGATGTAATCGTGATATATCGTGAGCTGTTTATTTGAATTGTCGTAACAGTAACAGTAAGTCTTGTTGTCGACACGACGATGATGCCAACGTATACAAAGAAAAAAACTAAAGTATATGGCGAGATAGGCGCCACCTATCTACTTATCGACTGTGCTCTATACATAATACAATGTTAAAATAAACGGGCAAGTAAGATTACTATTTTCTATGAATAGAATCGATTACTCCTTACATGTGTGTGTGTGTGTG
>NW_017296402.1:23413-24705 GCF_001594075.2 Trachymyrmex cornetzi | reverse complement strand
AGTCATCATACCATACCACCATGAAACAAATGTCACTGATGATGGCTTGAATTCAACCGAAACGTTCGAACATTCCTAAATTTATATAAAAAGTAATCGATTTCGTTCATAGAAAATAGTATCTCACTAACCAGTATTGTTAGGTGTGTCGCCTTTTTAGCGCATGTACACTACAATACTAGTGAGTTTTAGAGAAAACCAGTAATGTAAAGAATGAAAAGCGCGGGGCCGCGGGCTAAACTGTTCGTGGTTACGCGCGAGAATTGTAAAAAAGGCATATACATTATATGTAATTTATTTCGCGAAAACAAAGAATCGAGGCACTAGACAAATAAAATGTAATATGTAGAAGATAAGTATAGATTTGGCGAGATTTGGCAAAATGTGATTCACAGTGTAGATTACTTACACATATTGCCAAATCTCGGCAAATCTATATTTATCTTCTACATATTACATTTTACTTGTCTAGTGCTTCTCGATTCTTTGTTTTCGCGAAATAAATTACATATAATGTATATGCCTTTTCTCCAATTCTCGCGCGTAACCACGAACAGTTTAGCCCGCGGCCCCGCGCTTTTCATTCCTTACATTACTGGTTTCTCTAGAACTCACTAGTATTGTAGTGCACATGCGCTAAAAAGGCGGCATACCTAACAACACTTTCACTTACCTGTTTATTTCATCATTGTTTGCTGGTAACTTTAAAAAAAAAATATATATATATATATACATTCAATATATAAATATATTATATATAAATATTATATCATACATATATAAAGAAATATAATAAAGTTTTTTAAATATATATAAATGTATAATTTTTTTCATGTAATCCCTGCTCACATAAGTTGCGTTCAGCAGAGAAAATTATACAATTAGTTCTTACCTTTAATTCTTCACTGGATCTAAGTGTAGGAATCAATTAGGGTAACTCCGGTATATACGCCACACCTCTATCAAAAACTTAATTTATTAATTATTATTTACTATGTTTAAAGTATAGGAACTATATCAATAAAAATTTTGTACTGTCTACTACTATAAAAAAAATTAGAAATCCGAAAAAATTTATTTTTCGTATGAACTTTTTACCCTTGCATTTTTGCCGTATATCTCATAGGGGCGGGATATATGGCTATTCATTGGGGGAGGAGAGGTATTTACGGCTCATGAAAAATTTACAAACGATGCATATAAATAAGACGTAAAATGACACAACTTATAAAATGCATTTATAAAGTTTTTCTTATGTGGAAATTATTCGTACGCGCTCAAAATGAGTAACT
>NW_017296402.1:22721-23005 GCF_001594075.2 Trachymyrmex cornetzi | reverse complement strand
CCCTATTGTAGATCCGGGGTAACAAAGACAAAACGATATTTCTGTCTCCTACAAAGGAAGCAGCCTATTATTCGTTATATATATTGTAAAATATTACTCGTTACTATGAGTTTCTTTTTACTCGTTACGTAAGTAATGTAATATGTTACATTGGCTATGATCAAAGTCTCGCTACAAATGCTTTGAAGCATTTGATGGACCAATTAAACGAAAGAATTTTACAAACTGACCAATTATTAAAAAACGCTTCAAAGCGTTTGCAGCATCGTGTTGACCGTACCATT
>NW_017296402.1:21000-22003 GCF_001594075.2 Trachymyrmex cornetzi | reverse complement strand
AATCCGTACATCCAATACAGAGATTTTTCACCGAATAGAAATGTGGTAAAACAGGGAGCTTTAGCATCGCCTTAACGGATAATCTTATTATAACGGAGAAAAAATAGAATTGAATCCGTAATATGATGCAATAAAAATTCAATCATTAGTTCATTATGTATTATGTGCTCCAAAATTTAAAAACGTGATCCTATTTGCTCAAGCCTCGGCCACAGCGCTTCTTGCTTTACCCCTACTTATTCACAGTACTTATCGCGCAGCAGGCCGAGTGCTCAACTTCACATGCATATTTCTCTTAAACTAGAGTCCATGCACCCAAACCCTTTTACACTTTTTACACTCCCGACCCCGCCTTTCGCATAGGTTCAATTCAAATTCGTATTTCGCAATTCGTGCCATCTCCTTGTAAGTATAAGCATATTCAGGCCTATGACGGCCAAAGCTAGATCTTTTTTGCCTAAATAATTCCCAGTGAATTATCTATATCCTATGTATGTACATACATATATATCTATTTTAGTAGTTATTCAAACTGCGCGTCGAAATTTTTCCGAACTTTATCTAATTTTTTTAATAAAAATTAATTCTTGTCGGTCCGAATAAAATCTTAGTATTGGTTATACACACTGCCTGCAAGAAGCGTTATTGTTCTTATATATACTGATTATTGCGAAGAATATTACTAAGGCCTCGGTGGTCTAATGGCTTAGGACGCTCGTACGGAATACAAGAAATACGGGTTCAAGTCCCAGCCGAGGTAATATTTTTCGCAATAAATTTATTTAAGGTTTTCAGCACATTGTCAATTTAGTTTAATTTGTGATATTATTGCAGTTTAATTGCGTTAGATAAAGTCCTGAAAAATTTCGGCGCGCAGTTTGAATAACTATTATACTAAAATATGATATACAGGGTGGGGAAAAAGTATGGAAGCAAACAATTATTTCCGAAACTATTCATTTTTCGACAAAATGTCTTAGACATAATTTTTATGGTATGAAAA
>NW_017296402.1:18721-19435 GCF_001594075.2 Trachymyrmex cornetzi | reverse complement strand
GTTCGGCGACGCTCGGGTTTCGTTTGACGAAGTCTCGCGGCCTGTAATTATGCTTTTGTTCTTAAAATATGTCGAGCGCACCGCGCTCTCATCGCATACGGTGACTGGGGGTCACCGTAGCGGCATCCGGTGAGTTGTTGTAGCCAGGAACGATGCACTTATGGGGGTGCATCGTTACAACATACATCAAGGTCCAGATTGGAGATGCCTCCCCTAAACAGGAGTTTTACCGTATTTTTTTGTATAACTTCAGAAAGTGAGTTAATAGAAAATATAAAATTAATTTTGTAATGTGTACATATAAAACGAATTTTGGATTAAATAGCCTTGTAGATCAGAAATCTGAAATCTCTTGACATTATGTTAGAGTAAAACAAGTTTATCATGTTTATGTACTTAACAAAGTTAGAAATTGGTCTTTACTTTAAAAAAAATGAAATAAATGCTGAAATCATTAAAATTAATTTTTCTGAAGGAGAAAAATGGAATTTTCGGTGTTTAACCTACGCGAACTCTATAATATTAAAGTTTTAAATTATTGTCTGCAGAAGTGGGATTGAAGGTAATTAAAATTACATTTAAGAACCACTTCAAATATGTCAACTATTATATTTTAGGTCGGAAAATGGCGCCCCCCGGCTGCCACGTCGTCTGCTATGCAGACGACACGCTGGTGGTGGTCGAGGGCGCGACCTGAGGAAGAACCATAACGCA
>NW_017296402.1:16027-18117 GCF_001594075.2 Trachymyrmex cornetzi | reverse complement strand
GCCTGGACGAATGGACGGGCAGGGGGTGGGGCGGACTCTCGTACCGTCTGACACAGGTGCTCACCGTTAGAGGAGACCTGGTAGGGGGGAGAGTTTATTATTTCTAACTAATTAGTTAGGGTATAAAAGTTTATTGTGTTGCTGTGCGCCTATAAAATACGGTTTCCGTGCGCCGATACGATAAAAAAATCTCTAAATGTGAATCAGTGGTCACTAATTATCCAGTAGCACACTTAACACTGATATCAGTGATTATCCACTGATTCAGATTTAGAGAGAACGGTTGCTGTGCGTCGACACAATAAACAATAGTTGCTGTGCGCTGATTGTTAATATAATAAGGAAATTTACTCTGTTGTTAATAAAATGTCTGTTATGGTAAAAGATATTTTAATGCCTGCCGATAAAGATATCATTGATCGAAGTGATTGGTTTACGGACCTACAAATCACTGATAATATCATTTTGACCATGATCAACCACTTGAATCTTCAATTCATGAACTGCGGTGGATATCAGTGATATCATTCAGGTCTTCAGGTTTCGTTACAGACAAAACATTAGCATATTTTATGTTTCTTCGTGTTTTGTAATGATGACCACGTACGTCTGTTTTACAGAAATAGCAGTCATCAGGTTTATGATATGGCTGATGATGCCATATCATCGGAGAAGAGAAGGAAATTCGAACCTTATGGCAACTTTTCGAATTTCATTTCTTAAACTTCGATGAACACTCGACACACGCGAATTCTGGTTCATACCAGCGATTTTTCGAGGTGCTATATTCAAGATTAAAAAATTTGTTGTAGTCATCAACCACAGCTTCATTATTTTCTAGCTTTAAGCGATGCTCCTGATCCACAAATATACCACATATGAAGCAAAACTTATTGCGATTATCACACATTTTTGTTGCAATTTAAACTAAGTATTGAAACTTTAAAAAATGCCGCGTATCAAGAAACAACCTTCTTCTTGTTATGGAGGTAGAGAGCGTAGGCACCATACTAATGATTTGTTATTTCGAACTAAAGTACGATCCGAAGTCACATGCAGCGAACGAGTAAAAACTTTATATGTATATCAAAATTTGGCGAAAAATTCATAAAATTTTAAAACTCGCATAACTCCGTCAATTTTCATCCGTTTTCCTTCAACAAAAGCTCATTCGACGCAGAATTAAATGTACTTTCAACATATTAAGCTATAAAAAATCTCCAAGATCGAATAATATCGAAAAATGATCGTCAAATTTGACAAAAATGAAAAAAAAAGAAAAATTCGCAAATATTATCAATTGTAGTCTCGTCAGTTTTCTTTTTGATAAAATGAGGCATGTACAGTTGAAAAGGTCAGGTTTTCAGTTTCAAAATGAAAAAAAATTTTTTAATCGGATAAAAATTAGCGCAGTTATGAGTTTTCACATGAACTTACCCAAAAATGGTTTTTTGGCCGTAAAATGAGATTTTCGGGGTGTATTGGGGACTTCGATCGTACCATTTTTCTTAGTTTTACTAGACCTACAACTTCTGCTAGGTTTGCTTAAAAGTGCCTGCCGTTTTTATTTTTTTGTCACACCGTGTAATAAGTACAATAAGTTTAATTCGCGATTACTAGAGTAGTTTTAACTGCGTTTATTTAGTCCGGAAAAATAATTCGGCGCGCAGTTTGTGTGTGCGTGTGTGAAAAAGACTACAATATGGTATATATGCAAGTGGGGTAAAAGCAGGAATTATTGAATAGCTTTTTTTAAATTGACATTGCTCCGTTATAAATGCATATGAAGACTTCAAATTTACACGGAACTCTTGAGGAATATGTTAGCTACAACATCCAATAAATGAAAGTCGTCAAAATTTAAGTCCAACGCCAATATTAACAAAAAAGTTAAAAGTGAGAAAATGGGGAGGTTTAAAAAATGGGATGTAATAATGAATACCGATTAAATTTTGACCATGGTAATAAATAACACAATAAATGAAATCCAAACTTGTTTATTTATACACTTAAAAAAAGATAATCTAATTGTAAAGTAAAATTTCCGGTAACCTCATATTCTAAGCAGAAACTTTTACAGAAAGAGTATT
>NW_017296402.1:10996-15821 GCF_001594075.2 Trachymyrmex cornetzi | reverse complement strand
TCTCTCGATTTCAGAAGATTCCTCTTGAGGCCGTATATAAGAATAAAATCCTCTAAAATTTAGCGGTTTCTGCTAATATTAAAATTATTTTTTTTGGGATATATAAACTAATCAAGAAAAATAGAAAACTGTTCAATTTTTATTGTACAATAACACAGAAAATATAATAGCATCATTATAAACGTTATTACGCATGGACAAATAAAAAATCGCTGATAAATTGCAAATAAGCTGATATAGAATACATGCTGTAATCTAACCTAATTTGATCACGAAAAAGTTGCTAACATGCATGGAATCTATTCCATATTCTCAACCCTCAATATATTCCATATTACCTGCATATCGTCATATGACAAATAAAGTCTTTCCGTAGCAATAAACAAGTTTAAAATAGCAATTAATCTGCATAATATTGTTCATGCAACATTATTAAAAGCGTCTGTGCAATATAAGCATTAAAAAAACTTACCTTCAGTTTGTAAGAACGCTTTTTAGAAGATGCTGCCGGATCTTCTGACGTAACGAAAATGAATAAATGTTAAAACGCAGCAAAACGGTTAGTCGGACGAGTTCATTGCTTGTTATGACATGTTTGGTAACAGTTACAATAACTTTCAGCGATTGCCGCCAGATTGCAATGCTTTGTTTAAAAAATAAGCCACTATTCCACATTAGTAACTTATGCCATAATCCCTGATTTTACCCTACATATATAGCATATATTAGTAATTCAAGATTGAATTATTTAAGCAACGAAGATCCAGCTTCGACCGTTATAGGCTTTTAAATTTATAGTATTGATATGTGGTTGAAGTTTGGAGCGATCCTGGAGCGAAAATTAAAGGTAACACACTGAAATAACAGACAATTGAAGATCACGCATATATATTGGGTATAAGTTCCTGCCCTTTTTGAAAAGAAAAAGATGTGTTTATTTAAACAAATCTATATAAGTGAGTTTATTCAAAGTATGCTCCTTCGGAAGCGACAACTTTCTCCCACTTTTCCGGTAATAAACGGATTCCTCGAATGAAAAAATCTGGTTCTTTTGAAGCGATCCATTCATCAAGCCATTTCTTGATATCTTCATAAGAATTGAATCGTTCTCCAGAAAGGGCCGACTGCATGGATTGGAACAAATGGAAATCTGAAGGAGCAATGTCCGGTGAATACAGCAGGTGGGGTAGAATTTCCTACTTTACTCCTTCCAAGTATTTCTTGATCGGTTTTGCAACGTGTGGCCTAGCGTTGTCATGTAACAGAATCAGCTTGTTGTGCCTATTGTCCCATTCCGATCGTTTTTCTTTCAAAGCTTGGTTTAAACGTATCAGTTGTAGTCGATAACGATCGCCAGTGATGGTTTTGGACGGTTTGAGCAGCTCATAATATATAACACCTCTCTGATCCCTCCAGATGCACAACATAATCTTCGAAGCATGGATATTTCGTTTTGGCGTTGATGGACCTGGTTCACCTGGCATCACCCATGCTTTCAAGCGTTTAGGGTTATCGTAGTAGATCCATTTTTCATCGCCAGTTACGATACGATGTAAAAAACCCTTCCTTTGTTATCGTTGACAAAGCATCTCGCAGATGACCAAACATCTTTCCATGTCTCTCTCTTTCAATTTGTATGGCACCCAATTTCTTTCTTTTTGCACCATTTCCATTGCGTGTAGACGTTTTCCAACAGTTGATCTATCAACATTTAACTCTTTTGACAACCTATCGAGCGATAAACTTGAATCTTCTTCGAGTAATGCTTGCAATTCTGTATCTTCAAATTTTTTCGGTGCACCTTCGCGTTCTTTGTCACGCACGTCAAAATCACCACTGTTGAATCGCCGAAACCATTCTTTACAACTGGTTTTCGATGGAGCATGCTCACCGTAAACATCTACGAGCAAAAGATTCGATTCTGCAGCACTTTTCTTTAAAATAAAATAATGGAGTAAAACTTCCCGCAAATGTTGCTTTTTTGGAATAAATTCCGACATCTTCAACGCAAAAAAAGTTACTCTTTTTTACGCTTCGAACGAATGCCAACTATTGGGCTCAAAAGTTTGAATACAAACCTTTCAAACACATGTGTTGCCGTTCTATCAAACACAAGCAATGCTACTAACGACATCTTTCTACAATGGGCGTAAACTTATTCCCATACCCAATACATGTATCCAAAAATTTCCAATGTATGTCCAGTTTCACACGAAGATCGCGGTCCGCAAAGGAAACCGAATGACAAAAAAATCCTACGAGTCCTCTCGCACTTGCGATCAAAAATTTTCTTATTCGTCCTGCGTCCTGTGGAAAATCTAAAAGAACGAGAGCCATGATCTGATATCACTAACGATAAAAAAAAATAATTCGAAGAGATAACGGTCCTGGAAGCCCGTCAAATAATGACAAATGCCCACGCGATCTCCCGTACCTGCGCTCGAAAATTTCCTACGCTTGTCTCAAAGTCCGGAACCAAAATGGAAAAGTTCTTGTGTACCATAACGTCTGAGACTACAGATGAATAAAAAAAAAATTGATTCAGATCATGTGCCCGGAAGGCCTCCGAATAATGACAAACGCCCGCGCGATCGCTCGTACCTGCACTCGAAAATTACCTACGCTTGTCCCACCGTCCGGAACCAAAATGTAAAAGTTCTTGTGTAATGTTTAGAACTATAGACGAATAAAAAAAATAATTCGTTGAGATCGTGTTTCTGGAAGGACTCCGAATAATGGCAAACGCCCGCGCGATCGCCCGTACCTACGCTCGAAAATTTCCTAGGCTTATCTCAGAGTCCGGAACCAAAATGTAAAAGTGCTTGTGTAATGTCTGAGACTACAGACGAATAAAAAAAAATAATTGATTCAAAATTTATACTTGAAGAATTATTAGAAGTAAGATCCATACGATATACGATATACAAGGTAAGATCCATACGATAATTGATTCAAAATTTATATTTGAAGAATTATTAGAGGTAAGATCCATACGATATGATAATGAAAGTATTTGCGAACATTGGTATCATTAAAGTTTTTTTTAGACTATGTATGAGATATACGTTCAAACTGTGAAATTTATTTCACTCAACATATTACCAGGAATAAATTTCATGAGGCAATCTTTGCTCGAGATTTATCTGCTTGACCATAATACTTTGTATAGTCATACTTTTTTACATATCAGGCAATTAGCGATTGATTTAAGAAACGCTGTAACAAAGAACAAGGTAATTGTTAAATAGCAATTATGTACTTTTTATAAAATTTATTAATAACATCTAAGATTATTTTCAGAAAAATCTTCAGGCTGTATATAATTGGCAGTACATAAATTCCGTGCGCTTTTGGACAAAATTAATAACGAAGTCAAAGGATAAATCAATGTTATGGTTGCTTATATCCTAATATTTAATACCTGAACTAAGGGATTATATCCCTTAGTTCAGGTATTAAATATTTTAAACAAAATTTAAGCAATGAAAGTAATGTAATAATTCAGTAGAAAAACGTTCATACCTATTTTGCCATTTCTTCTCGATGTATTGTTTCTATATTTTTAACGATAATTGTAACGGGGTGATCACGGCTCGATTGGACACCACTAATCACAGCGACCGGTGGTTAGGAACTTTGTAGTTTCAAGCGCTGTGAGTGGCTCGTGTCCAATTGAGCCGTGTCCAACTGGGTGCCACCCATTGTAATCGTAGAGTATATTATCACTTCGTAACAAATTTTTCTTTTTAGATACTGGAATTTTATGATTTTAATAAAAGGCATAAAATAGTTGTGATGAAGATGAAACCTATATTCTTTGTTTGCATTTTGAAAGTATCGAAATCACAATTTGTAGAAAATGGCTTCAAAGATAGTATTATTGAAACTATTTATCATCTTATACTGGAGCATGCGGCGAATGAAAGTCATAAAATATGTTTTGCAGAACTCTATACACCTTGTATAATACAGGTATTTTAAGAAGAAACAAAACTTTAAAAAACCAGAAGTAATTTGTATTATTAGATAGGAAGGATCCCGTTTGCCTACAGTTCTGATTGTACACACCTCTCATATCAACTGGTGCCTAGTAATTTTTTATTGTTTTGCCAATGAGATTATTTTATTTTTAAATTGGCCAATCAGCGATACATGTGTGCAATATGCGATGTGTGCAATCGGAGCCCTCCCTATTAGATATATCGAAAATATTAACTCAATATGTTTTATCTTATAGTTAAAAGTATTTCTGGAGAAATGTCTGGAAAAATGTTCTCGAGAATAAATTTCTGGAGAAATAAAGCACCCGTTGAAGAAAGAAATACTTCATGTGTGAAACGCGTCTACTTTAAAATATAATAATAATAATTTTATGATAAATAAAACTAGAAATTTTGTATACAATGAATATTTGTGATGTATATAATAACCATTTGGGTCAGTTTCACCAACGCCAATTACTTAATCGGCAGTGAAACCGATGACTAATCACGTTTGCTGTTTAGTAAAACCAATGATATGTATCATTTGTATAAAAGATTTGATATCAACAACTGTGACGCCAAGTTAAATTTTACAAAATGAAAAGTAAAACTCAAGTGATACTATCTTTATTATTTACTTAATCCAAATGGTACCATCTTTAATTTTTATGCAATGAAACCTAAGTATACGCGCCAAGTTAAATTATACCATTTTAATCCTCCCAAAGAAAAAATATAATATTATAGTAACTTTAATTTTTTTCTTAATTTATTTAACTCTAATGATATGTATTATTCGTATGAAAGATTTGATATCAACAAAATTGGCGCCAAGCTAAATT
>NW_017296402.1:3414-10312 GCF_001594075.2 Trachymyrmex cornetzi | reverse complement strand
TAAAAGTAATAATAAAAGTAATAATAAATTCTCTTTCATAATGCATGTCTTACAAATTTAAATTTATTTTTCTTTGATTTAAACTTAATAGCATTCACAACGATCATAATTTACACGGCCTCATGGGATTTATGTCGGTTTTCGGCTTATAATTTAATCATGTCGCGCATGCGCACGGCGCCCACAGTTGCGGACACCCGAGGCCGCGTGCTAATTGCGTGATAGCGTTTCGCGCGTGAGCCGTCGCAGTTTTGCGAAAATAAAAGAATGTGGCCAAAATGAGAAAAATTAAACTCCGAATTGTCGATTCTCCTTGTAAATATTCTTCCAAAAAGGTTCAAATTAATCAATTTTAATAACAATTTAATAAAATTATATTGTATTATGGAGATAAGTTGATATAAATGTACATGTATTGTGAAGTGAAAAATAACATGCTTATAATCATTAAAATGATTCTTCTGATACTCTTTCGAAAAAGGTTTTATCATTAAAATAATTTTTTAATCTAACATTCTATTTGTCTAGTTTTATTTTTAACAAACGTTTAATTGAAAAGTTTCTTAAATCTACCATAAATAAAATTTACAAGAAATTCACATTTTTTGTATATTAAACTATCTTTGTCATGTCATTAAAAAAATGCACCACTTCGCACCACTTTGTTCTTTTGCCAAAACAAAGATGGAATATATATTAATTCTCACACAAAAGTGGAAGGAGCGATACCCAGCGATTACAAAGATATGAGATTTTCTAAACAAAGTTTGATAGTTTTCGCGTTTACAATCGGCCGCTCTACTGCATGTTATCCAGCGGTTGAGCGCCACAACTGTGTGTATGTGTGTGCGTGCGTGCGTGTGTGTGTGTTATTAGAATGTGCCTTTTATTTTAGGCACTCACAATGCTCACGAGCATTATTTGTTCTTGTTTCATTTATCGTTTGATAAATAGCAAGGATGAAATAATTTTAAAAACGTTGTGGATGCAGAGTGGAACGTAGTCTTAATGGTTACGTTTACAATCGTACGCTTAGACTGCTACGTATACAATATATGTTCTTGTCTGACTTGTAGATTAAACAAAAATATCTATATCTATTGTATGGGTAGAGGCCTAAATATGTAAACATCATAGCCAGTGGTTTATAGGTTGGGCAAGGTCTTAAGTAATGCATTGTGCGCATATCTAGTCTGCACGATTCGTCCCGCGTTCATTCGTCAGGCGTTGCGCATCGTGCGTCAATGTATTGTTTTTCTCGATGCTAAGCCGATATCTTGGAGTGGGATAGCGTGACTCCCGTATTCTGTGCTGAGCTATCGCGCGCAGCAAAATTTGATGCGATTATATAAAGTAGTTAGCAAATAGTCTTCCAACATTGATTATAAACATTTTGAATCGAAATATATAAACATTCACTTTTCTAGATTTGGTTTAGTTTTTTTAATAACGACATCCTTTACTCATAAATAACTTGTCGAAGCTGTTCGAGAACTTCCACGAAATGAATAATTGAATATAATAATTATTTGCAGAAGTATATTTTGGAATTAATGGCAATAAAAGAATGTCCTTCAAAAGTGAAAGAAAATTTACGAAAATATGTCAGTTTATTACTGTCCAAATTAAAGAAAAAGCAAGGTAAATGTCGTAAGAATTTTGATGAATTTGTATTAAAAAATAATACTTGGCTTGAACAAAAAATTTCTCTTCCACCTTCCCTTCTATCTTTACAACAACATAAAGAAACTCAAAATAATATTCCACGTGGTCGTCCGAAACTCTCCTATGAAGAGAGTAGCGATCGCACTAAAAGAAGAAAGTGTTCAGATGTATCAAATTCTTACTCGTCTAATATATTAATTGCAGCCACACATGTATGAGTTTGCGAAAAGAAGGAAATAAAAAAATGGCGAAGTTATTATTGGAAGATAAATCTAATAATTCTGTTTCAAAGGTTCCTATTATTCATCCATATACAGAAAACGAAGCTTGCTTCTTGCTCTAATTATTAACTGTCGATTGTCAGTTGATCAGTATCAAACATTACGTATTGGTGCTAAAGACAGAGGTGCTAATATTTATCCAAATTATCATAAATTATTAGATGCAAAAGCTCTTTGTTATCCAGAGAACATAATTATAACGGAGAAATCCGCAGAAGTTCGGTTACAATCTTTATTAGATCATACTGTCTCGCGACTTGCTAATGTCTGTCGACCCGTTTTAGATTCAATAAATCCCTTATTACTACAAACGACAGAATTGCTTTTGAAATGGGGATTTGACGGAAGTTCAGGACAATCACAATATCAACAAAAATTTTTTGAAAACGTTGAGTTTTCGGACAACAATCTGTTTGCGACGTGGCTTGTTCCTTTACAGTTACAAACTTTATCCGATGATGGTGAATTATATTATGGAGAAACAATCAACCTTCCTCCAAACGATTATGCAGACCGATACGTTTACAATTTATAAAAGCAATAAAAAACGTAATAATAAATGAGAGAGAGTATATCCAGTCTTGCATTTCTACATTGATACCAATTGTTATTTCTGATCCTGTGAAGTTAACAGTAAAATGCCGTTTCGTTTTAACTATGGCTGACGGAAAAGTCTGGAGCGCTCTCACAGAAAAGTTTACTTGTACATGTTACATATGTGGAGCTACTCCAAAAGATATGAATAAATTAGACATTATTTCTAATCGACCAGTAGACGAGAAAACTTTGGAATTCGGTGTTTCCCCTCTTCATTCTTGGATAAGATGTTTTAAATGTCTTCTCCATATCTCATATCGAATCGAGATAAAACAATAGCAAGTAAAAACTGAAAATGATAAATGTAAAATGAAAGAAAGAAAAAATATTGTTCAAGCAGGTTTTAAGGATAAAATGGGTTTAATCGTTGATGTTCCAAAGCAAGGGAGCGGGATAACCAGGGATGGGAAAGTTACTTTGTAAAAGTTTGCCAATCCCAAAATTTCCAGCGAAATCACTGGAATAGACGAAACTCTTATCAACAGATTCTCTGTAATTTTGAGAACTATATCTTCTGGTTTTGCAATAGATGAGCAGAAATTCGGTAAATATTGTTATGAGACAGCTGAATTGTATGTCAATTTGTACAACAGGTACTTCATGCCAGCTTCTGTACATAAGTTACTCCTACATTGTGCTATTATTGTATCTGCATCAATTTTACCGATTGGGATGCTTTCTGAAGAAGCTCAAGAAACCAGAAACAAAGATTGTAGAGATATGAGGGAGTTCCATACAAGAAAATGCTCTAGAATTGCAACGATTGAAGATTTATTCAAAAGACTTCTACTTTCCTCAGATCCTGTCATTTCGTCTTCTAAAAGAAGTGTTAATAAAAAAACTGATTCTTTTCCTCAAGAAGTTCTTGAATTATTCGCAGATGTAACAATTGAAGATAAATAAAATAATATATTATAAAAAATAAAACAATTATAGTATAAAGAAAACAAAAAAATTAAAAAATTAAAAATTGAAAAAGGTATATTCTTCATTCAGATCTACATAAAGAAAAGTGTTCATTTCAATTGCAAATTAATTTTATTCAATGTTCATTTTTGATTTATTTGAAATTGATTTATTCTTTGTCGCTGCACTAAACTGCATTAAAACTTTCTATCTCGGTTTTATGATTTATTCTTTGTCACTGCACTAAACTGCATTAAAACTTTCTATCTCGCTTTTGTCAATTTTCGAGTATATATCTACTTTATTTTACAACGATTATATATTAAGAACAACCATACAAAGGACAATCATATGTCATTTGAGCGACAGTTCTTTCTCATGTGATTGCCGCCTACATTATTATTATTTAAGTGACAAAATATTTTCTTTTAAAATATATTATACAGGATATGTAATAAGAATTTCTTTTAAAATATGTAATACAGGATATGTAATAAGAATATGTAAATATTTCGTTAAATAGCGCACAGCTAACTTTCTCATAGCGAAATACATGTGCAGGACATAATAAAGTTACTAAAACAAGAAGTAAAAAAGCAAATAAGATACAAATATGAATTAAAATAAGTTTAAGCAACAATATATTTGTAATATGTATTGAATAAAAAATATTGTAACAAAAATAAGATTTATGGCCACAGTTTTTTTTTTCGCAACACTGTGCGTCGTGTCGCGGCGAGTAGCGTTACCATGGTAACGCTTTTAGCGTCTCTTATCGTGACGTTCGCCGATCTTGGCGAAAAGCGGCGGAAGTTACATAGATGCCGGTAATGTACATCTGCATGGAGAAACATATTATTCGTTATAACATTACTCTGAAAAATTAACACTATATTTGTAAAGATACGTAAAATTCCATATTGAATACACTGCCCAAACTCATTTTTGAAAAGAGAATGAGAACAGACAGACTTTATTGTCGCTGACGCTGATCCCTTAGACATAAAAGAAGAATAAATTTAAAATTATAACTCTCGAGAATGTCAAATAACATAAACATTAATGGGCTAATGAGAGTCACAACCGCAGTAATTCGTGCGAAATTGGAAACAATTTTATTATGTATATAATACTTATAAATCTATTCAGTTAGACGTTTCGGCTCCAATTCGGGCCATCCTCAGTAATCCGAATATACATTTTTCTTTATTCCATGGCTGGACAAGAGAGTGGAAATCCATCAATCCATCAATCTGTCTCAAGATTGAAAAGTCTCGTGGCAATGAATAGAAAGAAGTTCTAAATATGCCTTGCTGTTAGCATGTTTAACTAACAAAAAGAAAAGGAAATTGGAAACAAAACTCACCTGCACAACCATGCAAATTCCCTAATAATATTAAAATATTTTATACAGAAATCAAAGTTGGTCGCAATGAAGCATTCTGACTGCGAGCAAATCAACGAACGGTATTCGACTAAATGTGTGACAGTCAAGCAACAAATATAACATAAACATATGCGCGAAAAGCTGCGTAGAAATTCAAATAAATACGAAGATTGAAATCAAACATTTATAATTTGTTAACATTTATAATCTTTTGGTAAATAAAAGAAACAAATTTATGAATATAACAAAGGAATTAAATGAAAAAGTAATGTAAATTATTAAGAATGGACGAATACGAATGATGTAAAAAGTCGGTGTCAGATTGCAAATTTAAGCCATTTTTTTGTAACTTAATATGGAGCATTTCAGCAGTGTGTCGTCTATACAGCCATCTCTCCGAATCTACAACCTCGACATCATCCCAATCAAAATCATGGTTCAAATCTAAACGGTGTTCACTCAGTATAATTGCTTGACTGTCACATTTAGTCGAATACCGTTCGTTGAATTGCTCGCAGTCAGAATGCTTCATTGCGACCAACTTTGATTTTTATATAAAATATTTTAATGTTATTAGGGAATTTGCATGGTTGTGCAGGTGAGTTTTGTTTCCAATTTCTTTTTCTTTTTATTAGTTAAACATGCTAACAGCAAGGCATATTTAGAACTTCTTTCTATTCATTGCCACGAGACTTTTCAATCTTGAGACAGATTGATGGATTGATGAATTTGCCACTCTCTTGTCCAGCCATGGAAGAATAAAGAAAAATGTATTTATTCGGATTACTGAGGATGGCTCGAATTGGAGCCGAAACGTCTAACTGAATAGATTTATAAGTATTATACATAATAAAATTGTTTCCAATTTCGCACGAATTACTGCGGTTGTGACTCTCATTAGCCCATTAATGTTTATGTTATTTGACATTCTCGAGAGTTATAATTTTAAGTTTATTGTTCAACACGCTGGCTGAAACAACGCGTCAACGACATATCTCGTTTTTCTCTTTCATATATATAACCTTTGGTAAAATCGCGGTATCATACATGAAATCATGGTCGAAACATCAAAAGAACATTATCAAGAATACGATTCGCATTCAATTTCTCAAATTTTGCAAAAATGAAAGCATTATACCTCAACATTTATATTATATCATGTCAATCATAAACTCAATCTTTCGCATTATAAAAAACTGTAAAAAGATTTTCTCATTCGACAAAAATGTACATTCAACGGATAATCAACATAGAACTTAACGATGCTTATAGATCTATCACTTCTAAAAACTCTTCTACAAAACAGTCTCTTTGCTTTGTGAGGAAAATTTTATTATACATTCCCAGTTACATTGCTGAATCCTTTTTCCATAAACAAAAAATGATGTTTACACATAATTACGAAAACGAATTACGTAGATTGAATGGAAAAATGATTTGGCTTTCAAAAAAACGAACATATGAAATTGCTCGTGACATCAAACCTATCAATCTGGAGACACTGGTAGTGTCTCGGCGCTAAGCTACGCGTAGCGCCACTACCGTGGATACTTTACGCGAGCCGGCGAGTTGCGGCCGATCAAAATTATCGGATCTCAATAAGGGCTGAACCGATTAAGTTCTAAGTGTGCTCAATCGACTGCAACCGGTCGGGATATATAATGAAAGTGTTTTTATTTTTTCTCTACGTGCTTTACGAGCGGAGATATTGCGACGCAAAATACGAATGTGAAACTTTTTTTATTAAGAAACGTCATCATTATCGTCGTCCACATCGTCGCTACGATGTGGTGGGGGTAATGTCCTTTTGGAATTTTGGGCGCAAGAGGCAAATGTGGCGCTGGCAATGTGTATGGTCACATCACACATGTCTGTTTTCTGTGGCTATTGATTGATTATGTTAGGTATCGTTTTACCCCGTGGACCGAGATATATATATTAAAGTTGATTACCATAATTCAGGTTATATATATACGATGTGACGTGTTATAACTGATAAAATTAATAAAATGAATTAAAATAAAATATTAATTATAATTAAAATGAAATATCGAGATTGTCG
>NW_017296402.1:2897-3332 GCF_001594075.2 Trachymyrmex cornetzi | reverse complement strand
GTCGAGGAATTAAGCGTCTAGATGTTTGTCGTCGAGGAAGTGGGTGTCTAGGTCGAAGAAATGGGTGTCCAGATGATCGCCATTGAGGAAGTGGGTGTCTAGGTGTTCGCTATTGAGGAAATGGGTGTCTAGGTGTTCGCCGTCGAGGAAATGAGTGTCTAGGTGTTCGCCGTCGAGGAAGTGAGTGTCTAGGTGTTCGCCGTCTAGGAAGTGGGCGTCTAGGTGTTCGCCGTCGAAGAAGTGAATGTCTAAGTGTTATCTACATTGTCACGAGTGCCATTGCACAAGTGACCATTGCATAAGCACGTATATATATGTCAAAATATGAGTTATAGTAATAAGATAATATTAATAAATACCGCGAAAGAAAAGAGGAATCGGAAGGCTGGTATTGCGAAAGCGATTAAAAGAACTCGGCCGTTGCATCCTTGATCG
>NW_017296402.1:715-931 GCF_001594075.2 Trachymyrmex cornetzi | reverse complement strand
CGACCTGATAATCGGGAGCAAACGCGTAGACCAAAAATAGAAGTAAGCCCGAAGAAACCAATAAATACGGCTGTAAAAGAGAGAAGGAATAAGACACGCGAAGATAGCGATGAATCGTCATTCACAAGTAGCGGAGACGAAGAAGAATCAAGAAAGACAAGGAAGACGCGAGAAGCGCGCAAGCATCAGATAACACAGGTAACCGGGGGGACACCC
>NW_017296402.1:0-275 GCF_001594075.2 Trachymyrmex cornetzi | reverse complement strand
GCCGAAGAGGTAAGACCGGGCGTATTCATTGGCAATTGTTTAGTTGCACCAGAAAATAATAAATGCATAATCAGTATGCTGAATACTACAGCGGAGAGCGTAGAAATTATCGCGCCGTTTGTAACAATAGACGCGTGGACGGTGAAGAACCGCGAGATAGTACTCACACTATGCAACGCGGACAATAGCAGTACCGTACCAATACTAACGCAGTCCGAGAGGCTACGGACACAGATACGGATGGATCATCTGAATGTGGAGGAGAAAAAGACTCT
>NW_017296401.1:57377-61645 GCF_001594075.2 Trachymyrmex cornetzi | reverse complement strand
TTGTGTTGATATAGAGGAATCCAATTGTTTTTTATTGATTATAATTATATTTTAAAAAGACGTAAATGTATAGTATCAATTACAAACATTTTAAAAAGCAATTATGTATTTGTTTTTATCTTAATTAACATAGTTCATTATTTTATGCATAAAAGTATTAAAGTATTATTATAAAATCATTATAGTTTTATATTAATTTTTTAATTGTAGAAGATAGCAAAATATTGTACAAAATCTTTTTCTTATACATAAAATATTTTATGTTTCAATTTTTGTATTGATTTTATGATAATTTTTTGGAAGATTAAAACATAAACTGTGTTAATGAATCTTAATAAATTAATTTTTTCTTGTACTGTATGTGACATATTTTGATATAGAGTGCATTCAGGGAATTCACTACCAGTGCTATGTAGCGCTACCGTTGTTCAGGGAACCAACTGATAGCATTATGAAACACTATATTGTGACGCTATTGTTGGTAGCGTTTGGACGTCATGACTCGCACTACGAAGGCTGTGTTCCAAAATTGTTTGTCAGCGCTGCAAACACGTCGTCATAAGTGCATGCTACTAATAGTGTTCCAATTTCATAAGCATGCTTTTCATGCAAACGCAGCTTTCATTTTGGAACGATATTTTCAGGGGTGGAATTACGCCTGATCATAATCGCTATAGTCTCCTTGCCCCTCTCCACACCTTTCCCAGATGTTGTTAAGATCGGAATTACGTCGAGTTGCTATTGCTTAAATCCTTTTTCCCTCCTCATACTGGTCGCATAGAAATATAGCAACTAGTCAGAAGGTATCACTACGCACATTACGATCGCTTATTTTAGGTTATAACTTTAGGTTATAATTTTTTTAATGTAGTATAACGTGCCGTCAACCGTATTATCTTTTACGGTTTCTTGACACCTAATAATTTTTGTTTATTATCCTTAGTAGTCAGGTTAATTTTATGATAACTATAAAATTGAAAAGGTACGTACGTTTTAATTAAATAAGACAAGACGATCAATATTAAATTTTCTGTGTATGGGCGTGTGTGTGTGTGTGTAATTATCTTTCTAAAAAAAATTATAATTAATGATTATTAAAAAGCATTACGAGGTTAAGTTATGTCAATTAAACTTTTTTAAATTTTAGATGGCCCGTATGAAAGTACAAAATAAACATTGGGAGTTATTTTTAAATTTTGCCGAACAACACCCAGAAATTCTGACTGGAAAATTTACATCTGCAAATGCTAAGCAAGCTCAACAAAACCTATGGCAAACTGTTACTACACAATTAAATGCATTAGGATTGGGTGAAAAGACTGCAACAAAATGGAAAGAGTCTGTGATCGATTGGAAATGTAAAACTAAAAAGAAAGCCAGTGAATTGAGACTGCATATGGGTAAAACAGGAGGTGGAGGAGTTTCTACAAAAAAATTATCAGATATTGAAGAGAGATTATTATCAATAATAGGTATGACTGCTATCGAAGGAGATATTGGTTTGGAAGAAGTAGGGCTTCCAATGCATAATGAAGAACATATAAACATATTGACAGCTGACATTGAATATGTAATTAATGCACTTCCTATAGAATATAATGAATCAATATCCATAACAGTCACACCTATAATAGTAACAGTCACATCTACAGCAACATGCAGTCTCATCTATAGTAACATCAGCAACAATAACATCTACAGTAACGTCTGCAACAGTCACACCTATTGTAACATCCGCAGTATCAATTATACTCGTAATGCCCACAACATCAAACGCAAATCCTAATAGGAAAAGAAAAAGAAATCAAACGCCTAATTTACAAATTCAAACAAATTTGTTGGAAAAATATCATGATGAAACTTCAGGAAAAATGGATGACATAGTAACTTCATTAAATCAAAATACGGATGGAGCTATCCTCCTCGGCAGAGGACGCTCCACCCCCGCGTAACCGCAAAACCCCCCCCGCCCCAGAAGGGGACGGGGAGATCTTCGCAGATGCACACTCTAAGCCCAGGGCGCCTGCGGTGCACGCCCTGAAGAGGTTCTTCCAGTCGTCGGATGACGACGAGGGGGGGTGGGCCTGGAATCCAGCCCCACCCCGCCGACCGCTGAGGGATCCGAAGCCCCCTGCGGTCGTAAACTGCTCATTAGTCTTAGTCATTGTGCTAGCCGTCCATGTTGGGGTTATTTTACAAGCTACCCCGAGCCGGGTTCTAAGTTTTCCTTCTGAGTCGCTGTTGACCAATTCACTTAATGTGATTACACATGTTATGAGTATAAGAAAACATGTTTGTTTTGAAAAATTAAAATATTATTTGTATATTATGTGTACTTATCAATATAAGAAAACAAGTTTATTTCTTTACAGTACAAAATGTATGTTATCGTATTTAATCAAAATAATAAAGATATGTAGTATTATATTGGAATTCTTAAAAAAATTTACTTTATTTTTTAACTTTAAAACTAATTAAAGTATCTACGAATTACATTGTCTCTGATCCTTCTACCTTCCACTAAATTATCAAAATTTTGAGCAATTACATGTTCGTTTCTAATATTTTCAATGTTTGGTATGTCCAAGTTGTTCTCAGGTAATCTATACTGAATGCAAAGATTATGTAAAACCGTACAAGCAACTACTATCACCCCTACATAATAAGGGCTATATCGTAGTCCTCTCTCTCCTAGAATGCAACGAAATCTGGCTTTGAACACACCAATGCAACACTCTA
This sequence comes from Trachymyrmex cornetzi, assembly GCF_001594075.2. Taxonomy (NCBI): domain Eukaryota; kingdom Metazoa; phylum Arthropoda; class Insecta; order Hymenoptera; family Formicidae; genus Trachymyrmex; species Trachymyrmex cornetzi. The sequence continues at coordinate 58,906 of NW_017296401.1, read as the reverse complement.
CACGACTTCTTGCAGAACAATGCCTTCTTGTGTACTGATCTTCAGGAGATCCAGGTACACTATCTAAAATTGGTGTTAGAAGCCATGGTTGTGATGGATAACCTGAATCCCCTAGCAACCAAGATGAATGATCTCCTCTTTCAAAACATCTTTTCAAGTATCTGTAAATATTGGAATTTCTCCATATATATGAATCATATGTTGCTCCTGCATATTGTACGTTGATACTAGAAATTTTTAAGTTGCTATCACAAATCTGTAAAATAATGAAGTTTAATAAAAAATATTTGCCATAAAATATCTACAATAAAATATTTATAATAAAAAATATATTCACAAAAAATGTTTAAGTAAAATATTTACAATTTGTACATTTTTCGAATGAAATCCCTTCCGCTTAACATAGTTGTGCTCTTTAATTGAAGGTGCAAGGATTCGAATATGAGTGCAGTCTATTGCTCCTATTACACCAGGGAATTGAGTGTTTTCCATAAATTGTTGTTTAACAATTTGTTTTTCTACAGCTGTTGTTGGAAATTTTATGTATTCATTCCGTAGATGAGTATATATAAGTTGCGATACTTCCTTTACACAATTGGAAACCGACGACTGGCTTATAGAAATATTGTAACTTTGTCCGATTAATCGTTGATAGCTTCCAGTAGCATAGAATAAAAGTGCTGTGAATATTTTAGTTTCTGCACTTAAACTATTTGGATGTGGATTTATGTTCATGTGTGGTGCCAAATGTTCAATTAAAAAATGCACAAATTCCTTTGACAAACGAAACGTACTAATAAAGTGTTTGTCGTCTAATTCGAATGGGCTTGAATTATTTCGCATCAATCTCCTTTGAATATTAAAATCACGCAGATTTCGTTGCCTTTCAATTTCTTTCAATTCTTCTAGCATGAGGAGATTTAAGGCATCATCTAAGTGATTAAAAGAAAATTATTCATTCATGTACAATAATATATAATATGTAGTAGTACTTTACCTTTATTTCTTTTCGAAATAGCCAGTACAAAATAATATAAAAAAAAAGAGTTGCCTGAAACGATAAACGTCTAACACGACGTATAATGACGATTTCTTAACCCCAAATAGCTTTTTATTATTTAAGGTTAAGAAATTATCATCATATGTCGTTTCAGACGACTCTCTAACAATGTTGCCATATACTCTTGGTCGCTTTGTCCCGAACTTGGCCGAGCAAATGTCGACCATAGTATTCCGATTTGACGTGCTACCGTTAAGAGTTGAAATCGACATTGTTCGGTCGCTTGCCGTAGCAATTGCGACTTTTCTAGTCGATCTGGCATAATTTGGCCCCAGTGCTGTCAGCATATAGCGACGTCAGCGAAAAGAAACAAGTAACCTAGAAATATGGAGAGAAGCATACAGAATAATAGTATAATAGTAATGAGGAAGTTAAGGAAGTTAAGGAAATGGTATATACCATTGATGTTTCGAGGATAGTCAAAAACTAGTTTGTTCATAGATGGAATCAGATTTGTAGATTGTTAAAC
>NW_017296401.1:56131-57135 GCF_001594075.2 Trachymyrmex cornetzi | reverse complement strand
CCGGCCGACGGACTGAGACGTCCTCCTCCATAGTCCCGACCGCGTCGGGTGCGGGGTTCGCGGCAGTCTCCGCCGAGCCCGACAAAACCCCGCCAGCGCAAGTCCTCCCTGCACTTACGCAAGAAAGACACCGCGGCCCGCGAGACATCGAGATCAGCGGACACGCGCTTGACTTTTTCCCGCAAATCCCGATTTGAGACCTCCAGGAGGGCCACTCGGTCCGGATCCCGAGCGACCCTCTCCGCAACCCCCATGGCGCGATTCGCCAGGAGGAGGCAGGCCTCCCTGGCCGGATGAATGGCCATTTTTAACTGGCCACTCAGCGAGCCCTTCATCGCGGAGACCGACCTCACACGGGCAGCCTCCGCCTCCGACAGCCAGCTCTCGACCTTGGAGGCGACATCCAGAGTGGAGTCTGTCCCCAAGGCCGCGATCTGGCGGTCCACCTCGCGACGCTGGTCCGGGGTGAAAAACGAGGACGAGGGGATGTGGACCCGCCTAATTGGCCGGCCCAGATCGCCGTCCTCATCCCCCGAACTTATTCTTCTCATTACGCGGCGCGCCCTGAAGGTCTCCATGGGGACCCCCCGCACCCGCGTCTCAATTGAGGCGTCCGACTCAACAGAGGGAGACTGTAACGTCCGGCGCGCTATACTACAGCACTCCGGCCGTCTACCAAGCGAATTAGTGCTTGTTCACATTCGCTAGCGCTATCTTGACTTCATGAACAGAGATGATAGCGTTAGCATTGGTAGTGCGGTCCCAGGCAACCAGCTGACGTTGTAATGACGTAAATTTACGTGATTTTTGTCACTAATTGGTGATTATGACCTAACACTGACGTTATTTTAAACGTCATAATAATGACGTCAGTATATACGTCATAAATATACGTCATATATGATGTCATTATTGGTCTTGTAACGTCCGGCGCACTATACTATAGCACTCCGGCCGTCTACCAAGCGAACGCGAGCGCACAGTATAGCAAACGATATAATACG
>NW_017296401.1:55041-55246 GCF_001594075.2 Trachymyrmex cornetzi | reverse complement strand
GGCGGACCCACCTAAGGCGGCTCCAACGGGAGTTGCTCAAGGAGGGGGCGTTCAATCCGGCCCAGTACTGGGAAATAGAGACTGGAAAGAGGACGGAGGCGACTACCGACGCACCTCCTCGCGCGTGCGAGATCGCGAAGAAACCGGAAGCCTCCCTCGCCCCAGAAGCTCTTAAATCCGCTAAGCCTGCGCCGCGGCCACAGCC
>NW_017296401.1:54324-54628 GCF_001594075.2 Trachymyrmex cornetzi | reverse complement strand
AGGCTTCACCCCGCGCGCCCCGCTCCGCGCTCGCGTTCCCGCTAACTCGTGTCGCGTCTCGAGACCACCGAAATCTCGCGCTCAGGACATAACATAAAAACTGGTGACAAGCTCGGTGGGATTTAAATTTCGCATTTCGGTATTTAAACCTCACGCGTTAAGATTTGAATCTTCCGTCGCGATTTAAAGCACACATATTCGAAGACATAAACCTACAAGGATACACCGCGAAACTCGGGATTGAAACTCGCGTAATAAAAGACAAAAGAAAACGAAAATCAGTTAAAAACAGGTGACAAATCGG
>NW_017296401.1:50054-50287 GCF_001594075.2 Trachymyrmex cornetzi | reverse complement strand
CGTGCGCCAATTTTTAGGACTCGCCGGATATTACCGACGCTTTATCTCGAACTTCTCTTCAATAGCCAGTCCATTGTCACATCTGCTAAAAAAGAACGTAAAATTTAAATGAAATCAAGAAACACAATTAGCTTCCGATACGTTACGCGACTTACTGTGCACAGAGCCTATATTACAATATCCAAATTTCGATAAAGAATTCATACTTACCACTGACGCTTCCGACTACGCCA
>NW_017296401.1:48819-49946 GCF_001594075.2 Trachymyrmex cornetzi | reverse complement strand
GTATATTGCACAAATCACTTCAGACCATACCTATATGGGCACAATTTCACATTAGTCACTGATCACCAGCCTTTAACGTGGTTACATCATGTTAAAGACCCGACTTCGCGACTAATGAGATGGCGTTTAAAATTAGAAGAGTACAATTATAAAATTATATACAAAAAGGGCACGTGTAACAATAACGCGGACGCGTTCTCCAGAAACCCCGTAAATTCCAATAAATGCTCAATTCTTGTTATACATAAAAAACGCCGCCGGAAATCAGATCCCACTTTCAATATCGAAGAATTCTCTGAACTAGATAGCGAACAAACTAACCACGATAGAACACGCCCCGCAACTAGATTACAATTAAAAAACAAAAATAAACGAATCGAAGAACTTCCTTCTTCATTGTCACTCCCATCTCTTTTATGGCCAGGAGACAGACCCTTCTTAACATCATCTCCTCTCGAACCAAGAATCTCAAAAACAATAAATTTAGACGATAGTGACTCGATTATCATCCTATCAGAAAACATTAATGAAAGCATAACTCACATACCGCTAGCTTCGACGAAAACAAGCGCGTCTCAAAAATTTCGCAGAATATCGACATTACGGAAATTCCGAGTACGTCTGGCATACAGGATAACCTGCGTTCGAAAAAAAGAAGTATACATAAAGCATTATACGAAAACATTCCGACAGACTCATCCGATGACGAATACACCGGAGACTCTCAAACAATAACACCAGCTAAAGTCATTGACCTAGCACAAGAATCATTGCATTACCACAGGCCTCGCGCGCCTGACAAAACAAGAATTACATCGCCGGATTTCTCTATCGATCACGATCTCACAGTAAATACAAGAATACATAACGACGACACAGACGACGAAAACGAATATAATCAACAAATCAATATGCAATGCATTATTAAGGAAACGGACACAATCTTGACACACAGACACGACAATTTGATTATTTTTGTTACTTTAGACCAACAACCAATTGATAACGGAGCGTTAGAACTCATAAAAACGGACAGATTACCCACTCTAGACAATCTGACGTTAGGACGAGCTCGAGTTGTTCCCTCTGCACACTCTAATAGATACATCATAGCTCTAATTATAAAA
>NW_017296401.1:48205-48656 GCF_001594075.2 Trachymyrmex cornetzi | reverse complement strand
AGACGAAAAACAAAACAACCAATGATTTTAACAGACACTCCCGGAAGAGCATTCGACAAAGTAGCGTTAGACATCGTAGGCCCTCTTCACAAAACTTCACGAGGAAATATATATATTCTTACTATGCAAGGCCTCTTGACAAAATACTCAGTCTACGTACCTCTTACAGACGCGACCGCCGAAACCACAGCGATAGCATTCATTAATAACTTTATATGCAAATTCGGATGCCCAAGAAGCATACTCACAGATCAGGGAACTAATTTTACTAGCCTTCTCATGAAAACCATTTTAAAGAAATTCCAAATTCAGCAATTACAAACTACCGCGTTCCATCCGCAGTCTAACGGTTCGCTAGAACGATCTCATCACGTATTAACCGAATTCCTAAAATGTTTTATTAATAGAAGGGAAGATTGGGATGAATTAATAGAAAGAGCCAATTTCTCAT
>NW_017296401.1:45923-46168 GCF_001594075.2 Trachymyrmex cornetzi | reverse complement strand
CACCCTTAAGAATATCGCAAACTCCGCTAAACGCGAGAACAATCAAAAAGGCGAAAAAACACGCAGCAATCGAATAAATCGCTATTAAAAAATTAGAATATTCTAGAGATTTTCGCAACAACAAGTGTGCGAAAACATCCCCTTACTGCGAGGGGTCACAATGCGAAACGTATATAAAGCAGGATAATTTGCAGACAATTCGCCTTATTCCTTCTCGAAAACCGAAACGGTAAGGACTCCCAGCG
>NW_017296401.1:39540-45122 GCF_001594075.2 Trachymyrmex cornetzi | reverse complement strand
CGTCTAAGCAATACAACGAAGCCAAGGCTTCACCCCGCGCGCCCCACTCCGCGCTCGCGTTCCCGCTAACTCGTGTCGCGTCTCGAGACCGCCGAAATCTCGCGCTCAGGACGTAACAGGGGCCATATAGAATATTAGACGTGCTAGGAAATAATAATGTTAAATTACAAATTAACAGTAAGACAACGCGCATAGTGCACACAACAAATTAAAGATCGCCCCCACCACCTCAGCGAAGAGAAAGGGACGAGACCGCCGGATATCTGAAGATAATACCAACAGTGAAGACTCGAACGAGTAACGGGTGACAACATGCAACTTTTAATTGTCATCATCACCGCTCCTCTCGCCATGGGACTCATCGGATAGGACTGTGGAGGAGGAGGGTTCAATATTTCAACTTTATCATTACTCGATGTCGGTGAATGCCACACCGACGATATCGAACCTGTGAAGGAAGAGACATACATCCAGCTGATGCAGCTGTCGGATTATAATAAAACACCTGCAATACAGTGCAAGGTGGAAATAGACCGCATGATTAATTATTGCGGAATGCACTCTCATGTGTTGATAGTACACAACGGCAAGCGAGAGTATATACAAGAGATCGGCAAGTCAGCCTGCCGGAGATTGCACGAGACCGGTACGATCACACTCGCGAACGCAGTCCTGGACTTGATCAAGGAAAACGCCACGAATTTCCGCAGCGTTACCTTGGCAGGATCTACATCGCCCGATGGCAAATGCATCGGAGCCCAATACACCGATGGCTACGGATCTTGGAAAAACGTAGTCGTCCAAGCTTCAATCAGAATAACCATAAGAAAAACTGAACTGCCCATCAAACAGACCACAGGTCACATAATATTACCTTCAAGAGCCAGCTGCAGGGCTACTAACAGGTATTGCTTAGACAACGACGGATCTGAAACTTACTGGGAGCCTGTTCCAATCGATCACTGTCATTTCGACCGATATGACATCTTATACGAAGGATTAGCGACTAAATTATCACCGAAGGAACATCAAAATTCCCCAACAATATATACGGTGACAACGCAAGAAACAACATTCGCTCTAACGAAGATAGCCGACTTCGACATATGCGGATATAAACTGTCGCAAACGGAGCACCCGAAATTATTCATACTGCAGACAACCAAGGAAAGGAAATTCAAGACTAGAGCAAGGATATCTGTCGACAACCTCGACATATTCCTCTACGTGAATTCGAAGTTCGTGTATGTGGAGAAACATATCAAGACGCAACTAACACAATTATATCGAGATATAATGGAACAGAAATGCGCTCTTGAAAAGCAAGTGCTGCAAAACGCACTCACACTGGCCAGCATAGCGCCCGATGAAACGGCGCACCGTATCATGAAAGAACCAGGTTACACCGCAGTAGTCTCAGGAGAGGTACTGCATTTAATAAAGTGTGTTCCCGTGGAATGTAAATTGCGGCACACCAGCCAATGTTACAATGAATTACCTGTAACACACAATAACGCCTCGATGTTCTTGCAACCACGATTCCGAATAATTACCAGAACGGGTACAGTACGTGATTGCAACGAAATCCTGCCTGTAATGTATAAAATACATGGCACCTGGATACGGCTTGCACCTAAGCCAATGGAAGGTCTTTCACCTGCGACCATTCAACCGCTAACTCGACCGACGTGGCACTATACAAGCTCGTCGTCACTGGCCACTAGTGGAATTTACAATCCCGAAGATCTAGAAAGACTTCGGTCACACATAATGTTTCCGGTGGAGAGACCATCGATGCTGAACACAATCGCCCGCGGAGCTATGGGTAATGAAATACCCGCAGGCAGTATTTCAATGATTAATCTGCTAGATGAGGCTTCTATCAACAAAATAGCCGAATCGGCAGGAAAAAGAGTCTGGCGAGGATTCGTCACATTCGGTTCCGCTAGCGCAGGAGTGCTAGCGATATTCATCATTATCAGAGTTATAAAACTGATAATAGACACCGCCATCCATGGATATGCATTGCATTCAATATATGGTTGGAGCATGCACTTGGTTGGAGCTGTTTGGAGTTCTGTCACGAATCTATTACTACACCTTGGAAGGAACAGCAATACGGGAGCAGAAAGGCAGCCGTCAGCATCATTCACGGAGCCCCTCTCCCCTTCAACGTCAGAAAATCAACACCCCGGCCCCGTCCACCCTAGTGAAAAAATAGTGGAAAGTGGCCTCAAACGAGACAAAGCGTTCTATACGTACAGTGAGTTGAAAAAGTACTTGGACGACAATAAAGAAAATTCGGTGAATAAAACGCCGCGAAGTGAGTGAAAGAACGATAGCAAAAGCTATCTTTTCTTTAAGTAAGAGGGGGGGTGTGACGTTCCGCGCGATGCGCCTCACTAATTTTATTCCTCTTACCTAGATATTAATTGACATTTGCACGCACAATGTATTGCATCTATACCATGTACGATATCTATATTTAATATGCTAATCATGCAACTGCGCTACACATGTTTCGCGCACTATATTACACATTAATCATGTGACCGCGTCATACGCGCTCCCTATATTCTACACTATATATAAATTCTCTAAGACTTGCAATGTATCCTCATCCATGAGCTATGTACTAATCACAGGAATTATATGTTAGAATTAAACTAACACATTCGTGACATTGTTATTTGAATGTACTTAAAACGTGTATAAACGCTATATACATATATACCATACAATTATCCACAGTGACATTGAATGTAATACTAAGCGTATTTCATAATCTACCGCGCCGCATAAGAGCGTGATACTATAACCACTCGAATTATATAACTTCTCACGCCATATAAAGACGTGATATTGTAGTTGAATGTGTGTATGAAAGCGCTGTATAAAAGCGTGACAATGTAATCGAATGTATGTATGAAAAGCGCTGTATAAAAGCGATGTTGTAATCAAATGTCTGTAACCTGCGATCCACGCATCCTATATCTAACTTCCAGGTTACATACACTATACCATACTTGCATACACTATACCATACTTACATGCACTATACTCAAGTATGCTATACTCACACATATTATACTTACCTACCTCGCTCTCGGTAACATACCAACCTATACCATTACCATATCTACCAGTTACCGACAGCACTTATCGACATGTCAAGTTACCATGTTCAGGCTTAGGCCAGTAACTTAGTTCCTACGAGATCCGTCTCGCACACAGCTCCTTCCCCACCAAAGGTCCAGCGTGGAGAGAGGGAAAGCGAAGCGAGACTCACTTGCGAACGCCGCAAGCAAGTCAGTCAGAAAAGCGAAGTCAAAGGCTGGAGTCGAAAAGTGAACTCACAGTCTAAAGTCAGATTCTGGTAAAGTCCGAGCTTTGTAAAAAGCCGAGTCGTACGCCAGAGCTTTCTGACTCCGGTTCTAAACCTCGCGTTCGAATCGACAAATTCCAGTATCCATCTCAAGTGAGATTCATTACTAATTCGCAACATACGTTGTATTCTATTTCGGATTATAATTTCGCAACATACGTTGTGTTCAATTTCAAATTATAATTCATTGCTACTATTTCGCAACGTTCGTTGTATTCTACTTCAAGTTATAATTCATTATTGCTACTCCGCGACATACGTCGTAACATTACTTCGAGAGTTGTATCTTATAATAAACCACAAGTGCGTTTAGTGGTAAAACCTATTGTAATCATTATAATTTGTTTAAATCTTAAACAATAAACCTAAAGTTACTAAGGTAGAATCAGTGCATATTCTGAAAATACCCATCCATTCGCGATCCTACGAAACCGAGTGCGCGTATCCTTGCATTACAAGTTCAATGATCACAGCCGCCACGAGTTGAACTACACTCGAGGAAGCTTCAACTGATCACTGTATTTGCGATCGCACTCCTAGTTATACGACTTCAATTTACCTATTCATCGCAAGTTGAATTACACTTGCGGCGAGGCAAAGGTACGCTGAAGGCACGTATAACAATCCAGCGAACGAGATAACCTCGCGATTAAATAATAACTAAACGACTCTCAAACTAACGGCTCAAGCCGCAACGTTCTTCGAGAACATTCGAGAAGGAAGGAAGGAAGGAAGGAAGGAAGGAAGGAAGCCATCGACTCTGCAAGGATCCTCCGCTTAAACTAACAATCAACGAAAGGAAAGTGAAAGTATTTTATTATTATTAACGATCGAATCTTGAGTACGACGAGTCGTCGTCAATCATTAATCAAATTTCGAATCGATACGTGCATAACGAGCACGTCGAACTCTCATGCACACGCGGATGCTGTTTCATGAATAAAGCCGCGCATGTATACATATATATATATTTCTCTAATATCCGTGTTACACGAGAATAAATTAATACATAATAAATCAAGAGAATCATATTATCTTAGAGCTACTGAACCGCTCTCAATATACGTAACTACACGCAACCACTTTATATTACCTCGCGTTTAGACGTCGATTATTATACCACGAGACGCCGAGTAATTGAAAACTCTTGCTTAACGTAAAACTCAAGTCTCGATCTCAAATACTCTGTTGCATGTATCAACGTATTGCATGATTGAATATATCCACGCTGTATAAATGTTTTAAAGCATCGTGCGTTACGCGAGGCGCCATATAAAACGTCGAACGAAAAGGAAAGTTCTAGACGCTCGTTGAATAATCTCCGTTGAGGGTAACCCGAGGACGGTTGACTTAGGTCACTCTCTTAACGCGACCACCCGCTGACGGAAGAGAAACGCAGCCCCATTGTCTTATTGTATGATCGAAACTAGAAAGCGACTCGTGGCCGCACACGTGCTATTCGTCCGTTTCTCCGGAAAACAAAGCCCTCGAGATCTTTTGTGAACGGCTATTGTCTCACACCTGTTACGCGTCCGTTACAAAATCTTTAGAAATCCCAGTACGAGTCGCACACTCGACCTCCGGCGAAGACGAGAACCGTCCGGAAGGTTCTAGAAGACAAAAGAATCGTAGCACATGTCCTTTCTACTGCGTTTCCGTTAGCATAGCCACATGTGCCCTCCGATCATTCAGCGCTATCATAGCGAAGTTTCCGCGATATTGCCATATCAAGATTGGTTGGACTCAGCCTTATGCTGTAGTTCTTTATTTTATAGATACGATCTTCTGAACGACAGTAACATTTGCCATTCGTGTTTCGAAATTAAGACTCCTTCACAAAAGGCTTATTATCAAAGTGTATCGCGACACTTTATCACATTGGGTACGAACGATCCGCCGGGTTCCTTAGCGGAAAATTGTGTTGCGTGCGGTCGAACATTCATTCGGTCAAGGCCTGTGAGTACATGTACTGTTTGCCGCTCGACGGTACTCGACTTCACTCAGTACTTAATCCATACCGGGGATCGCCCTTACGATTCAGAATACACCGTGGTCGCTGTAGCAGAATCTCGCCAGCGACAGATCGTAGTTCGAAATTCTCAATCGTAAAAATTTCTGCAAGCTGCCTATCCCCCATTTAGGCGCGGTAGCAAAGCGCCCGTTCCGTCTTTAGGGAGATCGCTACCGCACCATGACA
>NW_017296401.1:35852-38546 GCF_001594075.2 Trachymyrmex cornetzi | reverse complement strand
GGGCCCCGCAGCGGAATTGGTTACCGTCCGGAATGAAGGAAGAGAGGGTGAAAGCATCCAGGAGGGAGACACCGTGCCGACCACTTCGCACGAGGTGGAGAACCCGATGACGGCAACTCCTAAGAAGAGGAAGGAGCTGCGTCTGCGCTTGGACCGAGTGGACGTGAGGAATTACATGGCGAATGTCCCAGCTGCGGGACCAAAGGAGAGGGCACCGACATCCGCGAGAGTGGAGGCGCCGCTCCCTAGGAGGGGAAGATCCAGCAAATACCCCAAGGAAATGAGGATCCGCGTAGTTGAGGGCGAAATTGTTAATTCGCCCATAGCGGAGAGCGTCTCGGTTGGCACGCCAGTCCAGAGTGGCTCAGCTAAGGATCTGGACATAGTAGATCTTTCGTCATGGGCCTCAAGTATGGAAGGAATCGGGGTGGAGACGGAGCAGGGTGATAGCACAACGGGAGGAGAGACGATACCGCCTACAGCGGAGGACTCGGGGGACCTATCGTCCTCCTTCGATCAGGTTCCCAGGAAAGGGAAAAAGAGGGGGCGTAAGCCAAAAGGAACAAACTGCCCAAGATCCCATGCCCTGTCCAAGCTCTCGTCGAAGTTGATGGATTACGAAGACGACGAGCTGGACAGGATCGACTTCTTCAAGGTCACGAAGAGGGATGGACATGGACTGAAGAAGCGGAAAGGTCTTGTAGAATGTAATCTGGATGACAAATTGACATCTGGTCAGAAAGATGCAATCGAGGAAATTACGATGCTGTTCCCGCAGATGTCCCCAAAGACAGTCATGGTGGAGACCCTGCGGGTACTAGAGATAGCTGGAGAGGCGGAAAGGAAGACCCAGTCAATGAAAGGGGACTTCCGCCGCCATATTAAAGTGGGTGTTAATGTGGCCAAAGTGGCTGTACAAAGACTGGCCTCCGAAATAGTTAAATGTACAGGGCCGGTGGATGAGACAAGGGATGCCAATATGGCCCTTGAAAGGGAAATAGTCAAGCTCCGTCAGGAGGTATATACCCTGCGTCGTGAGAGAACGACCATGAAAGGCCAGATCAAGGCTCTGCAGCAAACGGTCGAGGAATTAAGAGAGGAGAGTAGAAGAAGAAGCCGTGGCAGGAGTCGTGCCTCCTCCTCGGAAGGGGAGGCACACGGAGGAGGATCCCCCGTCGTGACCCGCGGACGAGCTCGAGGGGAGCACTGTGCGGGTTAGAGGATATGAGCTGGAAGGAGTGCGGCGAGAAAGCGACAACAGAGACCTTCCACCGGCATACCGACCGCCCATCGGAGGGACCTGAAAGAGACTGGAGGACGGGCCCTCAAGATCGACGAAAGTGGATGAGGCCGGAAAGATAGCGGCGGATACAAGACGTTCTACTCCAGGCCAACGGGGAGATTCCTACGCGGACAGGACGAGGGTTGGATTGGAGAGCTTGGACTCGGAGACGCCTTGGGCCCGGAGTCCTCGATTCTGCCGTCTGACTACCCGGCAAGCGGGGAGGCGTGGACGGAAGCTAAGAGCAAGAGGGCGCGCGCGCGCAAAAGAGCAAGGAAGAAGGTGCGGAAGGATCCAGTTCCTGAAGAGGTGAGGGCGGAGAAGAGCGTTGGGAAGGGCCCGGGTCGGGCTGGTATGTCTCCCCCCAGGCCGGGGGTGGAAGCGCCGGAGTGCGACGTACCGGAGCCGGAAGTAACGTGCCGAGGGCGGGCGTGCGCGGTGGGGCACCGAGTGGCCCCACCACGGCCGCCGTGTCTCATCCCCGCGATAGAGGTCTGGGAGACGCGGGGCAACGACCTCCAGCGAGAGCAAGAGACGCTAGATTCAGGGCACCGAGAACATCAGCGGTGCTGGTGAAATGTGCGGAGAATGAGGGCAGACCGGGAGCGGCGACCTATGCCGAGGTCATGAGGCTGGCCAGAAGTAAGATCTCTCTGGAGGACCTCGGCATAGCCAACACCCGCATCAGAAAGGCCCAAGCGGGGGGTCTGTTAATAGAGATTCCAGGCGGAGAGGAAGCTGGAGTGAAAGCCGAGGCTCTGGTGGAGAAATTCAGAGCGGTCCTTGCCGATAGTGAATTCAAAGAGGACGTCAGGATCGTCAGACCAATGCGGCGGGCAGAAATAAGGATAACGGACATCGACCAATCCGTCACAGCTGAAGAGGTGGCGGAAGCCGTGGCGACTAACGGCCAGGCCTCAAAAGCCGATATAAGGGTTGGCCCTCTCAGGCCTGGAAGAGGATGCCGTGTGGGTGCAGTGCCCACTGTCCTGCGCCAACAAGATCCTGGGCGAAGGACGATTGAGAGTGGGCTGGACCTCGGCGGGAGTCGTGCCCCTGGCGAAGCGGAGGCTCCAATGTTTCCGCTGCCTTGCGGTGGGGCACACTAGGGCCAGCTGTTTAAGCCAGACGGACAGATCCAACTGGTGTTTCCAGTGTGGCAGTGACGACGGGCATAAAGCCAACGTGTGCCGGAGACCTCCCAAATGTCCGGTCTGTGCTGGCAGAGGAATGCCCTCCGGACACAGGGCAGGCTCGGCTGAGTGTGTGCCGTTTAACGGAAGGGGACGGACGACGGATCAAGAGGACGCGCGTGCCGATGCGGCAACAGAGATAAACACCGGAGCTGATCGGGGAGCCCCGGCCCCTGTAGAGGGGACACGTGAGGACGAAATGGAGACCTGTGATGGCTA
>NW_017296401.1:28304-28556 GCF_001594075.2 Trachymyrmex cornetzi | reverse complement strand
CCCCGTAAAGGGCCCCGGACAGGACCGCGTGAGCGTACGCCCGCCTACCTCCGTCTCTCGGACCACCGAGGTTGGGCATTAGGCGGAGCAGAGCGTCTGCCCGCCGGCCCAATCGCGAATCCAAGCCGTCAAAGTGATCGGCAAAGCCCCAACGACCATCCAGCGTGAGGCCCAAATACTTCAGGTTGGGCCTCACCGGGATGCGGACCTTGTCCACGAGGACCCAGGCCTCGGGTGGCACCCCGCCAGTCC
>NW_017296401.1:26861-28179 GCF_001594075.2 Trachymyrmex cornetzi | reverse complement strand
CCATCAGCGTGTCGTCTGCATAGCAGACGACGTGGCAGCCGGAGGGCAGGGCCGTGCGGAGAACGGCGTCGTACGTGGCGTTCCATAGGAGGGGTCCGAGAACGGACCCCTGGGGAACGCCGCACGACATGTCCCTCAGGACACTACCTCCCTCTTTAAGGCTCTTATCTCCTCCGATCTTGCCTTTTCCTTGGAAAGGGATGCTCTATCTTAGAAAATTTGCATTATTCCCATGGAAGCCGCCGCTGCCATCTTCAGACTCTTCTGATACGTTCCCTTCAGGTTACTAGAAGTCCTAGCAATTCTTAGTATCTCTGTGAAGTTATTTTGGACATTTCCTGCTAACTCCTCATTTGTGAGTTCTATCATTTGTTCTTTAATGCCTTCAATGTTGATCTTCGCTTTTTTGAACAGTTCTTTCTCGCTGTACTCCCATATAATTTTTCTCTATCCAGTTGAAGAGCTTCCTCTTTGGCCATGTTATATTTCAATATGGCCTCTCTCCTTTCTATGTATTCTCCGGTGGTTACTGTCAGAAGCAGAGCCGGATCTCTCCCTCTTTCTATTCCCGGCAGAGAATTGAGATCCTGAACTTAGGACGTTTATTTTTTCTGGAGGAGATGCGTCCGAGTCCTCTTCGATTGTTATTCTACTGCCTCTGCCTCTAACTTTACCAGCTCCCAGTTCGCTGTCGAAAGAGCTGATTTCTACCTCTTCCATTTCCATCGCTGAAGATTCCGCACCGGTACTTTCCTTTGTTGTGGATCTTGTAGTCCGCTGCCCAGGCTTTTTAAAAAACGAGCCTTTCTTCGCTTCTGGCTTCGCTTTCTCTTTTAGTCTGGAAGCTTCCATCTTGGCTGTTACCTGCGATATTGACGTCCTTATTGTTTGGACCTCTTCATCCTACGACACCGTCATTTCTGTCTGAGTTTGTTTTTAAGTTATGCTCCATGTGTTGTTCTTTCTCACTCCCCACGCCGGCTGCGTCGTCCAGGGTATACCCTCCCTGCCTCTCGGCGGGCCCTAAGTTCCCCCAAGGGGACGACATATGTCTCTGTCCTGCGGGATTGTCATCGCAGGAGCTGGGCTCCAGCCCCCTACTCACCTACGGCTATAGTGCTAGGCCTAGGGCTTTCAGGGGTCCCCTGGCTCTGACCCCAGAGGCACCGGCGTGGGTGACACCACTCGGGGAGGCCCCATGGACGGTTTGGGTAACGGAGGCGACGCTCCCTCCGCACCCTCCCCGCTATGGCGACCAGCACGCTAAACGAGGTGGGCACAACCCTCCCCGTTCAGCTAGATCACCACTCGCCCTCAC
>NW_017296401.1:19110-26814 GCF_001594075.2 Trachymyrmex cornetzi | reverse complement strand
CCCCGGGACAAGGACGAGGAGGCGTGGCGAGGTTGAGCCTCAAAAAGCGCTCTGTGCCGCGCGGGGCACATAAGGCCCCCCCGGCGCACCACCTCGCCGCCCCCGGCAGCAACCCATGGGGCCAAGAATCGCGTCCTTCCTTGGAAACGTCCAAGTGGCCGCGATCCCCGTCTACGCTATTCGGGGATTGGGAGTCACATGTGAAGACATCAAGAAATGTTACTGCATGTTATTTATATGTCGATGCATCTGTTGATAATTGAACGGTATTACCGGGGGAGGTAAGTCGATGATGTTATCCTCAGTAGTTCTATCGACAATGTTATCCTCGTGTCGATAATGTCGTCTTCAGAGGTTATGTCGATAAGTCGGTAATGTTATCCACAGAGGTTATGTCGATAAGTCGGAAATGTTATCGACAGAGGTTATGTCGATAAGTCGGAAATGTTATCCACAGAGGTTATGTCGATAAGTCGGTAATGTTATCTTCAGTGGTTCTGTCGTTCGTGGTCTGGATATGTGTCTGCGTGATGCATACGATCGTGGGTCCTAAGGAATCGTAAGGTCGATCGCTCGATAGCCCTAAATATTCCACAAAATCGTTATGCGCACGGAGGCACACCACACATGATGCTAAAGGGTGAAAATCGACGGTAATGATTCCGCACAAAACACACTCGGTGAGATAGGCAATAGTTCCGTATATTAGATAATGGCGAATGACTATGTCGTAGTGAATTCGATCGTATTCTGATTTGGCGCGAAAATACTCTGAGCAAATATCTACGTTATTTATCCGGTGTTTATAAAAAGTTGCGCGGCAACCTGACACACTGTCCAACCACGGCTGGTAAGGTAGTGCTTGATTACGTCGATTATTTGATTCCCGATTAGAATGAGAATGTGGGGGACACATGGAGGTAAATTCGATTTTACCGGTGTTTGACCTCGTTTAATGTAATAGTAATGGATTTACAGCAGCCCGATATTGCGTAATTGGCGTAATTAATGTATTGGTGTAACGCTTCTATGCATGCTGGGCAGGCAGTATCAAATCGGACTGTTTCTAATACTATATTACACAGGCGACAATAGTAATTCACCTGATTGGCTCCCAACTGCAAGGAATGACGTGTGTTACAGCCGGTCTGTGTTTGAGGCGATCTATCAATATTCTCGAAACACCGTTGGCATATAACGTTGTCGTCGATATAGAAATACGGGGTCATGCAGCAATGAACGTTTTGTAATGCAGTTGGAGGATTTATACCTTCCGACGATAATTTGTTAATGATAGCTCCGCGTTTAGTCGACATGCAAGACAGTTGTAACAAGCTTCCCTAATGAAGAAGATTCAAACCCGCGAAAGTGTAATTCAACTCTCCGGTCAAAATCCAATCAGGAGGGACAGCGTCGATTAGCGGATAATGAGACGATTTAAACGTGCGAACGCCCACCGAGTGTAACTCAACTTGGTGTTCTCAGCACGTTACAATTACCACTCATCTGATTATCGACAATCTATAGCGTAATAACGACTAGGAATGTCGATTGGACACAACCACGTGAATTAAAGTGTAATTCAACTTCAATACGTAAAGCTGTGCCCAAAGGCAACTCTCTGATTACAAGATATCTAGACATTCAGACAACTGCCGCGTACGCAGTGTAATTCAACTACGCAGCTCGAAGTCGCTTGAATAGATTTAGTGATCTAATGATCAGTAGTCGTGTTGAGAATATTATAATGTTAGATCCTACCTTTCGTTGCTGGCTGAGATTTATATTGTTAATATAAATCGCCGTCAGTATATTCGGATTGGAATATAGTATGAAGGCTTCCTTCCTGTCCTTCCCGTCCTTCGAGGATGATCGTGAATGTTGTAAGGAGTTGAATGAAGATTTTAACGTGAGTTGAGTTGTATTTAATTAATATATTTAAGGAAGGGTAGATATGAATGGACACTGACTCTATTGTTTAATTGTATACTTATAATTACTTATTCCGTAAGTTACAATAATATTCGCCTCTATCTGACTTAGAAATATCGATGTAGCAAAATTGAATTTGACGCGAGGTGAAATACGCGGGATATAAGAAGTAACGTCACACAATAGATTCGAGCGCTAACGCTTATATCTTATAACGCTTATAACTCTTATAACGCTGAGGGTGCCTAAACAGCTTGTATATATACTATGTTCTATCCCCACTCGTTTAGCAAGCAGGCCTTTGTCCTAGGTGCACGTGCGTTGGCGACGCAAGTCTTATCTCATGGCGTTTTCCTGTTATCGATTTGGCTTTTCGTGAGAACGTTACTGTAATTTAAGAGCGTCGTTCTGCTTATCGTAGATTCCTTTCAAGCTAGGGCTCGGTTACATCATGGTCGCATTAGCCGAGCCCGTTATCTGAAAGGGTCGCAAGGGGTCTTCCGGCCCAATCGTTATCTTAATTAGGGGGCCTTTGACTCTACATAAAGTGATCCAGCTTGGTGAACTGTTTCGTATTTCGACACCCGCTGGCATCATTCGTTTATCATATAATGATTTCCTGTTTTTCCTAGTTCGTTATTTATTAATCTGTTCGTTAATGTTAATTCCTAACTCTTATTTTTTTAACAAAGGCTTCTTTATAAACGTACTATATGGTACTTGAATGAAAGGCGCCTTAGTATAATGTCTTATTAGTTAATACAATATATTGTTAATAATAATAATAATAATAATAATAATATCGCATCAAATCAGCGGCTAAGTCAATAATTGCGTTTCTGTAGATTACATGGGTATAACGTTCTTGTGAGTGCTTTCATGTCTGCACATGGTTTCGATAGTTATATTATTTATGACAGATTGTTTATAATAATTACTTATTTTAGCATGACGGCGAGGTGCAAGGTAGTAGCTTGCGCGTATATATATGTGTATTACAATAGTTGGTAGACATTGTTCATAATAATTAATAATAATACATATGGTAAGTAGAATGTCGATAAATCCTATGGTAACTGGTACGTGGGCAGGTGGTACGATCATTTCGGTCGTTAATTGATATGGTTACTCGTTGGTCGGTAACTCGTTGGTCGGTAATTGATATGGTAACTCGTCGGTCGGTAATTGATATGGTAACTCGTTGGTCGATAATTGATATGGTAACTCGTTGGTCGATAATTGATATGGTAATTAAAAATAAGACATAGTGGGCAGGGTATAGGTGTAATATAAGTAAGCGGACATAAGATTAGTTCGTCCCTGAAGTATGGTTGCATGATTATATTTCTTACAATAATGTTCTTAAGAGTGTTTAAATTTCGGGGACGTAACACGTGTAGGAGAAGGGTGACGCGGGCGCGGAAACGCGGAAACGTACCCCCCGAGAGCGTGCGGATGCTTTGGGAGGAGCTGCGCGACAGAAGGCGTGACCTTAGAAGGGCGATTACTCGCTCCAAAGTAAAACTTTGGAGGGATATGGTGGACGACCTTGAGAGAGATCCATGGGATACTCCCTACCGGGTGGTGCTGCGGAAGCTACGTGCGGGAGAGGCGTCCGTGGTGGAGGTGCTCCCCTCTGGGACGGTTGAGGAAATAGTGTCTACACTGTTCCCTGCGGATCGGTCCCCGCAGGGGGGAGTGTCGACACTTGAATGCGACGACGAATACGCGGTGACGCCAGTCGAGGTCCTAGAAGCCGGTGTCGGGGTCAAGACCGGTAAGGCCCCGGGTCCCGACGGCGTGGCGGGAAATGTTATCAAGAATACGATGAGGCATCTGGCTCCCTCGTGGGTCAGATGCTTCACTGAGTGTCTCAGAGGGGGGTGCTTTCCACACCAATGGAAGGAGGCTAGATTAGTATTAATAAAGAAGCCCGGGAAGCCAGACCTGGCCCCGTCCTCGTACAGGCCGATTTGCCTGTTAAGCGAGGCGGGGAAGCTGCTAGAGAGGGTGATAGTAGGCAGGCTTCATTCATACCTCGAGGAGAGAGAGCGCATGCGTGCGCATATATATATGTATGGATGTATATAATGTATTTTATGTATATACAATAATTCTTCAGAGACAGTGCAAGAACAAAGTAACCACGTTTTGTCTTTTTTTTTGCGATTTTCTCCAAAACGAAGCAAAAACGAGCATATACTGGACTTTTTTTCTTAGTTTATCGATCCTCTACACGCTCCTGAAGTTTTTACATTTAATAAATTCGGGCCACCTGTGTATATACATATATATACATATATATGTCAATCGTGAATTTCGGGGACACTTTTTGATAAGGATTGGTTCTTTTGGGGACTTTTGGATCCATTGAGGACCGTCCCGAAAGTTCTGCATAAAAATCGTTTACTTCAGGGACGTCCCCAAAGTTATTATTCTATAAAATTTGTACTTTTCGAGGACACATTTTTTCTAGGTATATTGGGGACCGTCTCCAAAGTTCCGTAAGACATACCGGCTATTTTGGGGACAATAAATTATAACTATCAATTTTTATTGAATTTGTTGAAGTTTTGCGCGATATATGTACTACATATAAATTGACATGATGGATTACCTATCTTAGTAGAAATTGATTTTTTAATCTTTATTATTCTTTGCACAGTAAGAAATGATTTTCATTTTTACATATAGTATTCCTTCATCATAAGGCAAAAATATGTATAATATCAAAAGGTGTAGTTATAAATAATAGATATTATATCCCAGAGATCTGATGGGACGGCTCGATATTCCCTGTTGCTTGTGCCTATTGCTTGTGTCTATTGATATCAATTTATTATCATATTTTATCAATAATTTTGTTGACGATATACACAAAAATACCGCCTGAATCAAATATCATAAAATCAAATATCATAA
Source organism: Trachymyrmex cornetzi (assembly GCF_001594075.2). NCBI lineage: Eukaryota > Metazoa > Arthropoda > Insecta > Hymenoptera > Formicidae > Trachymyrmex > Trachymyrmex cornetzi. The sequence goes on along the minus strand of NW_017296401.1, from coordinate 21,960 downwards.
AAAATATAGCTTTTATATCGATTAAGTTACATTGGCTTAATTAAATGCATATACACGCGTAGTTATTAATGCTTTTACATCCCAAGTTACACGCGGAAAAGGAATGAGAAGAAAGTATGAAAAGGCGTATTAAGGCATTAACGACTACATGCGTATATTGTATGTACAGTACATATAAATCATTAGAAACTATTCTTTAAGATGACAGCCAAGATGAAAAACTAAGATATAAATTCTTACTTGTTTGCGTATGAGTTTGTCTACCGTGTCTTCCGCCGGATCTTCCGCGAGGTCTTCCGCGAGGTCTTCCGCGTAATCTTCCGCGTGATCTTCCGCGTGATCTTCCGCGTGATCTTCCGCGAACACGTGAAGATGACTCGTTCGTTGTAGTATCGTCCAATAGGGCTTCCGATCCCAAATTATCGATGCCTGTTTCCGACATTACTAGTTATATGTAGAAAATAAATTACGACTTGTCTTTCCAAATTTTTGTCCGAATCTTAATCTCTTATTCATAAAAAAAAATAGCGTATTACAAATCTGACGCAAGATGATATTTTCGTAATACACGTTAATTATTTTTGTAATTACAAAATTAAGATTCAAATAGGACATTTTTGTTCAAATCCTTTTTTAAAAAGAAATATTGTCTTGAAATCGAGTCAGGAACATATCTTTGGAATGGATAAATGAGTAGCTTGTTTTAAGTTATTTTCTATCTATTAATAGTCTTATTATAGATTTTGTATTGATATATTACGAGATGTTCCAAAATTTACTGCCAGTACTGAAAATATATAATGCACGTAACGTAAACAATAGATTTTCAGTACTAGCAGTAAATTTTAGAACTGTTAACATAAATTTTACGGTCAATAACAGAGATATATTAACGATAAATGATAAAAACATGTATTTTACCTTGTACGACTTCCTGACGATTTAGTCTTAATCTCGTAGATCTACCGTGCCAACTGCGAGGCATCCCACGACCTCGTCTATTTTCACTTATAGGTGCTGCATTAAGTGTGCGGATATTGCCAGGTGCAACTGTTACAATAATATAAATATAGAATATACCCTAGTGAATCAATTCTGAAATATTATATTTTCTATATTTTGTAATTTCTGAATTTTAGAAAAAAAAGCTCTAAACTTTTTTCTCAGATTTTATAACATTTCATCAGATAATTTGAAACGAGAAACTTTACAATAAAAATTCAAGAATATTTTGGAGTTTACGTACAAAAAATTATAAAAAAGATGTAGACGGCACTTCTGAAAAGTGTTCCAATTTCTAAAGAAAAAAAAGCTCTGATACAGTTTTAAAAAATTATTTAAAAACATTGAAAATTTATTAAACTTATATAAACTTTCAAAAAATTTATATGGAAAATTCTAACAAAAATTTTCACCGGAAGAAACATTAAAAGTCACATTTTAATTTTATTGGTTTCTGTATTAAAATATTTTGTAGAACTTTTATATAAATTTGTAGAATTTAAGTAGATATTAAACGAAATTACGATAGAAATAGGACAAAATTTTTTTATGAATTATAAGAATGTTTTATAGATTATAAAGAAAATTGATATTTATGCAAAAAATTAATATAGTTCTATAAAGGAAAAGAGAATAAAAATGATTTTTCAGGTTATCAGTCAAGATGAAAAACTAAGATGTATTACTTCTTACTTCTCTGCGTATTATAACCGCGTCTCCCGCGGGATCTTCGATAAGTACGTAAAGATGACTCGGTCGTCCTAGCATCGTTAAACAGGACTTCTGGCTCCAAATCAGCAGCAACTATCGACACCATCAGAGAGTAAGAGAGAGTATGTAAAAAATAAGTAAAAAATAAAAAATATATAATATACGTAGGTTGAATTAGAATAATCACTTGTCTCCTTCGAAAGACATATATCTGTTTGTATTCCAAGACTTTCTCTTCACCAAAATTTCCGAAGCTCTTAATGTCTTAGTTATAAAGAAATAGCTTACTACAGATCAGCTGAAAGAAGATACATTTGTACAGCATGCAAGTTTTTCTAACTTAAAAATTAAGAACACCGTCGTTCGTTCAAATTATTTTTTATAAAATGTCTTAAAATCGAATCAGACATATCTTTTGAAGAATAAACTCTAACTTACCTTTTAAATTACTGAGAGACGAAAAGATTTAAAAAAAAACGTTACACACAATTGTATGTGATTATTTTTCAATATTATAAACTGTTAAACATTTAAAAACTATAAATTAAAAATTTTACAAAAAATTATACAGGAGCAATTTACCTGTAGAAGAAAAGTGATCTTGATTACGAGGTCCTTCAAAAGTCTGTCGTGATGATCCATGCATATCTGATGCTTCAATTTCGGTTGTAACCGTCGGATTCATTATGTCTGATTCAATAACGTCGTGTGACATAGACGTAGATTCCTGCACTATATAATGAATAGAAAGATTTGATCAATAAATAGAAAATGAAAAAATATGAAATTACGGAAGGATATAGTATAATCTTTAAAACGATCTCGCAAACTATATTTCACGAAAACATAAGGTTACTGAAATAATGGAAATGCAGTGTGCAAAAAATTGCTTTTCTGCGAAATATTTTTTCTCGGAAGAAAAGTAAATTTTATATCAAAATTCCAATCAAAAGATATGAATGATTTTGTTTATCCATAAAATGTTTTTTTCTTTACTTTCCTATCTTACTTTTAAAGCATGTTATGAAAGATTTAAGTAGTTTTTTTTTAAGATAACAAATTTTTTTCGTCTATGACGATAAAGTCATGTATACTTATAACTTCTAGTTTGTAATTATTGATAAACGGTGTAACTTA
>NW_017296401.1:18492-18694 GCF_001594075.2 Trachymyrmex cornetzi | reverse complement strand
CACCCAACGTACAAGCGCCGCAAGGCGCCATAAAGTAATCGTCATAGTACCGAAAGGTACCTCTGTACATAGTGTACATAGAGAATTCTGAATAAAGATCACACTATATTTTTTATTTGTGGATACACCAGTTATTCAGCGGTACCCATCCACAAAAGTGGTGACCCCGACGTGATCTTCCTCAGTACACTATGACAGACAC
>NW_017296401.1:13779-17969 GCF_001594075.2 Trachymyrmex cornetzi | reverse complement strand
ATTCAACCAGCGAACATGGAGCAGCAAATTCGAAAATTAACAAAACAAGTGGCTAGCTTGAAAGGCCAACTCTCGCGTGCACACACGCAAAGGAAAGGGCGTGAACGCTCTCGAAGTCGCTCCAGGGGAAAAACAGAAGAGGAAGGAAAGTGCTTCTATCACCGGCGTTTTAAAGAAAAAGCCAAGAAGTGCACACAGCCGTGTAACTTTAAAAAGGAAGCGGAAAACTAGATGGGCACCCGTTGGTCGCGGCAAACGGCTCAAGCCCGAGATTCTGCCGCTTATTCGTCACGGACCGCGTAGACAAAACGCGGTACCTCATAGACACCGGTTCCGACGTCAGCGTCTATCCACGAACAATGATTCGAGGACGACGATCATCTAGTTCACCCGTACTCTTTGCTGCAAATGGGTCTACCATATCAACATACGGGTTCATCGCTTTGCAACCTAATCTCGGATTACGCCGTGCTTTTCCGTGGCGCTTTATGGTAGCCGACGTAACTACCCCGATTATAGGATCCGATTTCCTCGCGCATTTTCATCTCCTACCGGACATGAAGCAAGGTCAACTAGTCGACGCGAAAACTGGACTCAAAGCAAATGGGACTGCAAATAGAAAAGAACTTTCGTCAATAAAATCCTTGATAGGAAACACTCCCTATCATCAATTATTGGCACGGTTCCCCAAAATTACACAAGCCCCAGGGAGACATCAACAGCACCAGCCGCACTCAACCATGCACTTCATTAAGACCACGAGTGGTCCACCAGAAGCATGCAGACCACGCAGGCTAGCACCTGATAAATTAAAGGCAGCAAAAGCAGAATTTAATCTCCTATTGGAAGAAGGGATTATCCAGCCTTCCAAAAGCCCATGGGCCGCACCATTACATATGGCTCCCAAAAAGGAGAATACCTAGAGACCTTGCGGGGATTATAGAAAACTCAACGCGAGAACGGTACCTGATCAGTACCCTATACCTCACATCGAGGATTTTACACACTCGTTAAATGGAAAGAATATTTTTTTATTAAACACGTCGCTCTTGTGTATAAATTCAGAACTCACCTTCATTTACAGACGGCGTTGTATCATTTGGTGCTTGATCAGATTCCCGTGTGTTCTCCATCAAATCAATCGTCTCTGTACTTTGTTGTACAGTATTCGCGTGTCCTAAATTGATATCAATTTATTATCATATTTTATCAATAATTTTGTTGACGATATACACAAAAATACCGCCTGAATCAAATATCATAAAATCAAATATCATAAAAATAATAGCTTTTAATATCGATTAAGTTACATTGGTTTAATTAAATGCATATACACACGTAGTCATTAATGCCTTTACATCCCAAGTTACACGGGGAAAAGGAATGAGAAGAAAGTATGAAAAGGCGTATTAAGGCATTAACGACTACATGTGTATATTGTACGTACAGTACATATAAATCATTAGAAACTATTCTTTAAGATGACAGCCAAGATGAAAAACTAAGATATAAATTCTTACTTGTTTGCATATGAGTTCGTCTACCGCGTCTTCCGGCGGATCTTCCGCGAGGTCTTCCGCGAGGTCTTCCGCGTAGTCTTCCGCGTGATCTTCCGTGAACACGTGAAGATGACTCGTTCGTTGTAGTATCGTCCAATAGGGCTTCCGATCCCAAATTATCGATGCCTGTTTCCGACATTACTAGTTATATGTAGAAAATAAATTACGACTTGTCTTTCCAAATTTTTGTCCGAATCTTAATCTCTTATTCATAAAAAAGCGTATTACAAATCTGACGCAAGATGATATTTTCGTAATACACGTTAATTATTTTTGTAATTACAAAATTAAGATTCAAATAGGACATTTTTGTTCAAATCCTTTTTTAAAAAGAAATATTGTCTTGAAATCGAGTCAGGAACATATCTTTGGAATGGATAAATGAGTAGCTTGTTTTAAGTTATTTTCTATCTATTAATAGTCTTATTATAGATTTTGTATTGATATATTACGAGATGTTCCAAAATTTACTGCCAGTACTGAAAATATATAATGCACGTAACGTAAACAATAGATTTTCAGTACTGGCAGTAAATTTTAGAACTGTTAACATAAATTTTACAGTCAATAACAGAGATATATTAACGATAATTGATAAAAACATGTATTTTACCTTGTACGACTTCCTGATGATTTAGTCTTAATCTCGTAGATCTACCGTGCCAACTGCGAGGCATCCCACGATCTCGTCTATTTTCACTTATAGGTGCTGCATTAAGTGTGCGGATATTGCCAGGTGCAACTGTTACAATAATAAAAATATAGAGTATACCCTAGTGAAACAATTCTAAAATATTATATTTTCTTTTTTTTTGTAATTTCTGAATTTTAGAAAAGAAAGCTCTAAACTTTTTTCTCAGATTTTATAACATTTCATCGGATAATTTGAAACGAGAAACTTTACAATAAAAATCCAAGAATATTTTAGAGCTTGCGTACAAAAAATTATAAAAAAGATGTAGACGGCACTTCTGAAAAGTGTTGCAATTTCTAAAAAAAAGCTCTGATACAGTTTTAAAAAAATTATTTAAAAATATTGACAATTTATAAAACTTATATAAACTTTCAAAAAAATTATATGGAAAATTCTAACAAAAATTTTCACCAGGAGAACATTAAATGTCACATTTTAATTTTATTGGTTTCTGTATTAAAATATTTTGTAGAACTTTTATATAAATTTGTAGAATTTAAGATATTAAATTTTAGATATTAAACGAAATTACGATAGAAATAGGACAAAAATTTTTTATGGATTATAAGAATGTTTTATAAATTATAAAGAAAATTGATATTTATGCAAAAAATTAATATAGTTCTATAAAGGAAAAGAGAATAAAAATGATTTTTCAGGTTATCAGTCAAGATGAAAAACTAAGATGTATTACTTCTTACTTCTCTGCGTATTATAACCGCGTCTCCCGCGGGATCTTCGATAAGTACGTAAAGATGACTCGGTCGTCCTAGCATCGTTAAACAGGACTTCTGGCTCCAAATCAGCAGCAACTACCGACACCATCAGAAAGTAAGAGAGAGTATGTAAAAAATACGTAAAAAATAAAAAATATATAATATACGTAGGTTGAATTAGAATAATCACACTTCCCAGGTAGCAAGCTACGTCATTTTGACGTCATTTTGACGTCAAATGACGTCATTTTGACGTCAGCTTGCTACCAGGGTTGTCTCCTTCGAAAGACATATATCTGTTTGTATTCTAAGACTTTTTCTTCTCCAAAATTTCCGAAGCTCTTAATGTCTTAGTTATAAAGAAATAGCTTACTACAGATCGGCTGAAAGAAGATATATTTGTACAGCATGCAAGTTTTTCTAACTTAAAAATTAAGAACACCGTCGTTTGTTCAAATTATTTTTTATAAAATGTCTTAAAATCGAATCAGACATATCTTTTGAAGAATAAACTCTAACTTACCTTTTAAATTATTGAGAGACGAAAAGATTTAAAAAAAAACGTTACACACAATTGTATGTGATTATTTTTCAATATTATAAACTGTTAAACATTTAAAAACTATAAATTAAAAATTTTACAAAAAATTATACAGGAGCAATTTACCTGTAGAAGAAAAGTGATCTTGATTACGAGGTCCTTCAAAAGTCTGTCGTGATGATCCATGCATATCTGATGCTTCAATTTCGGTTGTAACCGTCGGATTCATTATGTCTGATTCAATAACGTCGTGTGACATAGACGTAGATTCCTGCACTATATAATGAATAGAAAGATTTGATCAATAAATAGAAAATGAAAAAATATGAAATTACGGAAGGATACAGTATAATCTTTAAAACGATCTCGCAAACTGTATTTCACGAAAACATAAGGTTACTGAAATAATTGAAATGCAGTGTGAAAAAATGGCTTTTCTGCGAAATATTTTTTCTCGGAAGAAAGGTAAATTTTATATCAAAATTCCAATCAAAAGATATGAATGATTTTGTTTATCCATAAAATGTTTTTTTCTTTACTTTCCTATCTTACTTTTAAAGCATGTTATGAAAGATTTAAGTAGTTTTTTTTTAAGATAACAAATTTTTTTCGTCTATGACGATAAAGTCATGTATACTTATAACTTCTAGTTTGTAATTATTGATAAACGGTGTAACTTA
>NW_017296401.1:11688-13485 GCF_001594075.2 Trachymyrmex cornetzi | reverse complement strand
ATTAGCCATCTCGGAAAAAATACGCATTTTCGAAGAATGTTTTATGTTTGTGTATCGACAGCCGATAGCAGAAATTATAATATATATGTATATGACCTATATAATTGTGTACATGACTTCATCGTTATAGATAGAAAATTCACTATCTTAGAAAAACGCTGTACGTAAAATGGCTAAAAAAATGATATTGGAATAAAAGAGTACTGCATTTTAGAAGTTATGAAGAATACATTCGTGACTTATTCTACTAGACCAGTGCGAAAGTTCGTGCCTCATTTACAATTTATTTTACATTACAAACGATCGAAAGTTCGTGCCCCATTTACAATTTATTTTACATTACAAACAAACTTTTGCACTAATCTAATAATTGAAGTTTCAGGATAACATTAAACCTTTTTACAAAACAAAATGTCAAATATCATAAGAAAAGCTGTTTCAGGATATTAAACCTTAGTTACTTAGTTATTCTGGAAATCTGTTGAAATTTATTGGCTTACAACATTGCTTTTAAAAAAATCTATAAGAAACACCTCGTCCCAAGAATTTTATAACTGTAAACTTGTACTTTAATTTGTAAAGAATCATAATGAATGCAAAATAATTACACTTATAACACGAGATAGAAATATAGAACAAGCAAATATTAAAGAAGAGGTTGAAGAGTATAAATACCTAGCAAACACAAAGTTACATGTAACGTAACCGTTAGTTGTAATTTCCCACTCAACAATATAACTGTAATATAACACGTGTGTTATATTATGTGTTATATTGATTTGCTCATCGGCTTAAGTTTACGTCTTAGGATTACTGTTATAAAAATGTTGTGTGCGGCAGCCCTTAAGGCCATGGCACACACCTTCCGTAAGTCCGGATCTACAATAAGTGTTTTAAGCCTTAAGTCGTAAAAAATTGACCAACTACAGTCGAATGGGAGGAGAATAATTGATTGTGATTCGTCCATTCCTTATGGCTTAAGGCTTAAAAATCTATTGTAGTTCCGGAGTAACACTAACCATAAAGGCCCGTCTACAATACACGGAGTAAGAAGTAAGAGTAAGAAATTGACCAATCGCAGTCGAATGTGAGAAGAATAATCGACTGTAACTGGTCAATTTCTTACTCTTACTTCTTACTCCGTGTATTGTAGACGGGCCTTAAGACATATCGTAAGATCGGCCAATTAAATTTAAGAGTTCAAAAACATTCTGTGAGAGATTGGCTAATTCTTACGGTACGTCTTATGGCTGTGTTCCAAAATTTACTGCAAGTACAGAAAATCTATAGAACACGTGACATAAACTACAGATTTTCAGTACTGGCAGTAAATTTGGAACACATCCGTCATTTTGTGTCTGATAGCCCTAAGGATGAAATCACACAGTGCGGAAAACGACTGCGGAATAGAGAATGCGTCATAGAAGTAACCAATCAGCGTTATTCTGCGATATTTCGAATAGCTCTAATTGATTATTTCAATGACACATTCTCTATTCCGCAGCCCTTTTCACCGTGTGATTTCACCCTAAGGGCTGCCACAGACAAAATTTCTATAACAGTAACCTTAAGATTTGTTATTAAGCCGATGAGCCAATCAGGATACTGCTTTAGATCTACGTACTCTAACGGAAATAGAAAAATAGCACAGTAAACTACCATGGTAAAGGCCATGGCACACACCTTCCATAATGCTAGGTTCGCACTGCATCCGATTTGCGTCGTACGACGCTCCACAACCAATCAGAAAACAGGATTCCGATGATACGAAGCAAAATCCATCGGAATCCTGTTTTC
>NW_017296401.1:11156-11664 GCF_001594075.2 Trachymyrmex cornetzi | reverse complement strand
ACGCAAATCGGATGTAGTGTGAATCCTGGATAACAGTAATCATAAGACATACAGTAAGAATGAGCCGATCACAGTCAAGAATTCTTTTGACTTCTTAATTCTAATTTCTGATTCTTACGGTACGTCTTATGATTACTGTTACGGAAAGTGTGTGCCATGACCTTTATCCATAAGGCAAGTTTCCAGTTGAAATTTACCTTATTGCGAGGTTATGGATCTTGAGTTTACTGTTATTTCTATTTTCGGCGTATTTAGATTACGTAGACCTAAAGTAATATCCTGATTGGCTCATCGGCATAAGTTTACGTTTTAGGGGCTCCGCACAATAAAAGGAACAGGGAATAGAAAATAAGAATTTTAACCTATCAGGAACTGTGTATTCCACAATACATGATTTCTGATAGATTGAAATTCTTATTCTCTGTTCTCAGTTTCATGTTCCTTTTAAGGCCCGTCTACAATACACGGAGTAAGAAGTAAGAGTAAGAAATTGACCAATCACAGTCGA
>NW_017296401.1:10321-10997 GCF_001594075.2 Trachymyrmex cornetzi | reverse complement strand
GATCCGTGAGCACTCGCCGCTATTGGTGTATTCTTCTAGATCGTCCAATAGCAGCGAGCGCTCACGGATCCGCTCCACAACAGTCGAGTCTGCTGAACGCGACCAATGTGACATCAGCCTGAGGCCTATGTCATATTGAGCGGATCATGCGGCAGCGAAACAAAATTCAACCAATCACGAAGTATTTTTATATTTTCTGTACGATATCTGTTTCTATTAGTACTTTACGATTTGCTGCCGCATGAACCGTTCAATGTGACATCAGCCTGACACTTCTAATCTGAATCACAGACTTCTCTATATTATACTAGACTGCTGACTCCCCTCTTTTTCTTATGTAAAAATGCTGCCTATGCGAATTAGGACCACTTTCACCAAGCTCACCTAGTTAACTTAACTAGGTCGATTGGTCCATCGGAATTGACCAATCGTATTTGTCATTTTGTTTGAAGACAGATGGCGATTGGTCAATTCCGATGAACTAACCGGGCTAGTTAAGTTAACTGAGCTTGGTGAAAGTGGCCATTAGATATACAAAATAACTGGTATTACATTTGTTGTATGACAAAGATTTTAAGTTTATTGATTGACTATGAGTGCGGTCCACTTGGCGCTACAGATGCTTCGAATCGTTTGGAGCGTTGTTTTAACCGGTCCACATGGCGCTTCAAATGTG
>NW_017296401.1:7565-9304 GCF_001594075.2 Trachymyrmex cornetzi | reverse complement strand
ATGTCACATTTATAAAATTCAAAATGGCGGATCCAAGATGGCGGACGTAAAATCAAAAATTTGAAGTAACCTTATGAAAATTTTCATTTTGGCACTGTCAGTGCCAGCATCGCAGCCAATACCATGGCAAGAATCTAATCCAGCTAATAATCCAACAAGAAAACAAGCATCGTGTGCTGCTGGCTTAAGCCATTATAGCAACATGCAGGCAACAATGTGTATATGTATTGCTAGCAGTTTAACATCAAGATAGCTACGTCAATGTTATCTTGTGATGTCGGCAATATGAAAGCAATGAATAACGCTGCATATTATTATGGCAACATGATGGCAGTAATACGAATTTTGATGATGACGATTTTAAAGTTGTCGGCAAACTGCTGGCAAGATTCAACGTTATCATATTATGAAGGCATCAAGTTGCCAACAAATGAGGACTCAGTTGCTGCAATTCTGGTAGCAACACATGCTTAGTAATGCATACTTAGCAACATGCCAGCAACGAGATAGACACGTTGCTATCTGGACACGGTTTTCTGATTAGTTCCTGACTTCTTAAGATTGTACTTAAGCCGGACTATGTTTAAGGCCATGGCACACCTTCCATAACGATAACCATAAGACGTACCGTAAGAATCAGCCAATTAGAATTAAGAGTTCAAAAGAATTCTCGACTGTAATTGGCTCATTCTTAATGTACGTTTTATAGTTAAGGCCGTTCTACAATAAGTTGCAAACACCCCGTTGCCAGTCGCAAAGGTTGGCAACTACTAGTTGCAAAGTGCTATTTCCTGTTGCAATAGATAGTCGCGGTTGCCAACGGAGAGTTGCCCAACTTTTAACTCCTTGGCAACAGCAACTGTCTACTGTAACATCTTAACCAATCAATTATTGTCTTTGAAAAGATCGAAGAGTGAAATGAAAGTTGTTGTGACATATCAGTGGTGTTTGATTTATTTCATTTTCATTTCGAGAACATCTCGAATATCACATAACCTGCTTGTTCTCTTCGATTTTTCGGCTACAGCAAATAACGATGGACGTTCTACTTTCTGATTGGCTGCTTCTATACAAATCGCAACTTTCAACATCCAAATGTGGATTAGGTGTTGCAATGATTTACAACTTGTGACTGGCAACTTGTCACTCCGCAACTGGCAAGGGAGTGTTTGCAACTTATTGTAGAACGGCCTTTACTGTTACGGAAGGTGTGTGCCATGGCCTTAAGGGCTGCTGCAGACAAAATTTCTGTAACTGTAACCTTAAGACGTGAACTTAAGCCGATGAACCAATCAGGATACTGCTTTAGATCTACGTACTCTAACGGAAATAGAAATAGCAATAAACTTATCCATAAGGCGAGTTTCAACCGATTGAAATTCGCTTTATTGCGAGGTTATGGATAAGTTTACTGTTATTTCCATTTCCGTTAGATTACATGGACCTAAAGCAATATCCCGATTGGCTCATCGGTTAAAGTTTACGTTTTACGGTCACTGTTGCCGAATTTTGTGTGCGGCAACCCTTACATGGCACCCGTAGGCCCGATTGTACTAACGTTACTTTAATTTTAATCGAGCCTTCAAACTCTTTGTTCCTGTCTCTTTTCGGTTCTATAACACGAGATAGAGAGAATTTTAAGTCTCGCTTAAAGTCTAAGTAATGGTACGTATCCACTGAGCGCGTCACGCGTCGCGTCGTTCATCGCGTCACGACGCGACGTGAAAGAGAGAAAGAAT
>NW_017296401.1:5496-6885 GCF_001594075.2 Trachymyrmex cornetzi | reverse complement strand
AATCCCGATTGCACACATCACTCATATCAGCTGGTGCCTAGTAATTTTTCACTGCTTTACCAATGAGAATATTTTATTTTTAAATCAGCTAATTAGTGATGCATGTGTGCAACATGCAATGTGTGCAATCGGAGCCTTCTCAAATATTTTAATGATATATGCCGGAGAGATATGCTCCCAGCATACTTTTCGTATCGCGACGCTCCTGGGGCACAGCGTCACGTGAGCGATCGGCTCGGCCGCCGAGTTTCGAGTGGTAGTGGGGATTACCTCAGGAATCTGCCCGAAATGAATCCCGAATTCATAATCAGCAATCCTGAAAACCCTTAACATTTTGTCGAAATTGGAGGACTATTAGGGCGAATGTTACCAACACCGATTAACTTAATCGACGATTAACTCAATCAGCAGAATTACCATTATAGATAGAAGATTTCCATTACTTTTATCACCATTAAGTATAGGAACGCAGAGAGAGAAGTATATCACGAAGAGATAAGGTTAAGAATGATATACTATTGTAGATCCGGACTTGTGCATTTCACGTGAGACAGGGTTTACAGAGGATACTTTCCATTTGATGGCACAAGTCGACACTAGAGTCCTAGATATCAGAGAAGCGCAACCGAGCTTATTTAAAGGGATCGTCTAAAGAAAAAATGGCGGTCTGTGTTTACATCTGTTATTTTTTATACGGAATACGATTTCTGTAACGGTAGTGTTTCTAGATTATAAGGAGATATTAGTCTTTTAGAGACTGTAATATTATCAAGATTTAAAAATTCTGAAATCCAAAGGTTAGGAAACGGAGAAAAATCTTTATTATTAGACTTAACCATTTTGTGACGCTAACCCTCCAGGCTCTAATATCGTATATTTGTAAGCAACATGATAAAATATATTTTACTTAAGAGACAGATTTTAAAAATAAATCTTTTCATTCTTTAAAGATTAATAATGTTTTTCTAGATGAAAAATGGAAAAAGATGTAACAACAGCTAACACTGAAAAAGTAAATTTGGATCAACTTTTTCTGAGGGAAGAAGCAAAAAGAAATGCAGAAATTATAAAGAAATTAAAATTCGAAAACAGAATGAAAGACATAAAATTAAATCTTATTTACGAACTACTGTATTTAGAATCTACTCAACATAACAAAAAAAATAAGGATAATTAATTCTAACCTCTCACATTTCGAAATTACTAAATTGCTGGCAGTATGCCAACAGGGAAAGGATCAGGTTACTATGATAAGCTCAAAAAGAGTGTTCGAATTGTATATAAAGTAAACAAAAAATGAATTTTATTTTTTTAAAACAAAATTGTAATAGTAACAATATTGAAAAATAATAAATTATATGTGAAATAAAAAATAATAAATAAAATTTC
>NW_017296401.1:2646-5178 GCF_001594075.2 Trachymyrmex cornetzi | reverse complement strand
CAGCCATTTCTAATAGATCTAATCCTATATTTGATTGAACCATTTGTTGTGTCTTCTCAGTAGCAATTTTTAAAAAGTCTGTAATAGATTCTCCTTCCTCAAAATCATAATTTGATCCTCTTACAGCCATGCAGTACTGTGCTAAAGTAATTACTTTTAAATTTTGAATAAATGCTATTGCATTTGGTACCGGTTGTCCTTGTCGTATATTTGAAAATAAATTTTCAACACAATCTTGATTAACACGACCCGGAAGAAAAAAAAAGTAATTCCTTTCATTTAAAAGATAATCTTGTAGACCCAGAAGACTTGAACACAATACTCCAATGCCTCTTTGGCAAGGCTTCCATGATCCTGTGTCACCAACTTCCATGTTGAGAAATAAGTGATTTACTTTTTGAATGAGATTCAAAGCTTTATTATATGCAGTTTCGTTGGAACGACTCAAAGCTAGTGTAGGATGTCTTGCTGTTATTAGTTCGAAGAAAGCATTTATTGTTTCGATAAACCATGCGGTTGTTTTCAAATCATCATTTTCAATATCTGCTAATCTTTTAAGTCCGACGCTTGTACGATTACAAAATACAGACCGTGAGTTAGATACTTTCATTTTTGCAAATTGTTTATTAGTGTATATATTATCTTTTTTCAAACGAAATGCCACTTTTAATTCAAATTTGGATTCAAAATAATAAAGATGTGCTATATGCTTATAAGCTACAATGTCCGAAACCAATTTTTCTTCCTCCATTATATCTTTAGGTATTTTTATTATTTTATTTTTTTCAAGCATTGATTTTATTGCTTTGAAAATATGGGCTGCATCTGGAAAAAAAAATAACTGTGCATCACAACGAGCAGGATGTGGAACGGTAGACTTGATGCATCCATTTCGTGTTGCTTCAATATCAAACGCTCTCCACATAGACATATTATCAGATCCCATATCATTTGTTACAGCACATACATGTAATCCAATTGCTGCTGCTTTGTTAATTATAGTACAAATAATATCTTTTAAAGCAAGTCCAGTAGGATTACCAGCCTTATTTCTTTTAGTTTCTTCTGATTTTTGTCTAGTTAAGTAAAACGCAACCGTTCCCTTCCAATGCAGAGTTAAACCAGCAAGCATAAATACCAACGCTTTATTGGCAATGCCAGAATGAGTTGGAAGTGTACATTTACCAACCCACTTTTTGGTGCTTGGATCAAGTCGTTCATCCTCTTTAATAGCCATTTCATCCATGGCTAAACAGCAGTCTTTCTCATTATCATGTAAATTTTTTGCCATAATTTCCAATAAATCAAAAATGTGATCCAATACTCCACTTTCAAAAACAATACATTGAATATATTTTTGTAAACTTCTGACAGATGGAAATAATGGATACTTTGCAACTAAATCTGAATAAGCTTTTGTACCACATTTCATTTTATAAATTAGACCTTTCTTTATAGTTTCAGGATTCCATTTTAACCCTCGTGTACTTTTCCTTTTTGATAATAATGCTTCTCTTTGATCAGATCTGAAAATAGAATCTATTTCGGAACAAGCAGAATGTTTTTTTTTCAGTCGACTCAATTCCGTTTTTAAATTTCCATATTTTCGATTTAATACGTAAGATTTATTGATAGAACGTGTCAAAATAGCAATTTTTCTATCTTTTTCTTGACATTGTTTTTTTAGTTTCATAATTAATCGCTTTTGCTTGTTTACGAAGTCAATCAAGTTCTTTTCAGACATTTGTTGTACAGTAATAGATTGTTGTGAGATGGTTTAAGATTCGATCTAAGCAAAAATAAAGTAAGAATATTTAAAAATATTATGTATACTTTATAAAAGTAAAAGAATTGAATATAAATATTCGGCTAATAATGGTAATGTCATAAAAATCATTGTAATTATAAAATACATATTTCAAAAAATGATGTAATATTATCTCTTATTTATCTCAACAGTAAGATTCGGATTAAAAGAAAAATCTGTATTTAATGAAGCTATTTTTAATTCTTCTGGTGGAAGTTCAGAATTATTCAATGAAGCTATTTTTAATTCTTCTGGTGGAAGTTCAGAATTATTAACAGTCTAGAAAAGAAAACATATAATACTTTTAAAAACCATTATTTTACAGAAAACCGAACAATAATTTTCAATAGAGTGGAAGAATCTTATTAAAAATCAAAGCTCCAAACAGCGTTCTCTTACAAGATTTCAACATATTTGAAATTGAGAAACTATATAGTCATTAAAATATAAATTTAGTTTACCACATTTGATAAGTTTTTTATACGATCTCTTGGAAATAGTTGCACTTGAGAATTCTAAAGCATATAGGGAGAGTGGTGTCGGTTGAAACAAAAAAAATTTTTTGCAGCTAACCAATTTATTATAAATAAGAAAAAATTGAAATTTTTTATGAAAACAAATATATTCTTTGGCATTAATTTCAACTTAATAGATATTTAAAAAAGTAACAAATTATAAATGATATTTATCATTAATGGCATCGCCGCAACTTGTTACAATTGACA
>NW_017296401.1:0-1335 GCF_001594075.2 Trachymyrmex cornetzi | reverse complement strand
TCATTCCTCAACATATAACAATATAATCCATTCAACGTGAAGAAAATTCCCGACAATAGCAAATTAAACATTCTGCTGAACGTATTCAGTGGCTGCGGTCAGCAGATTCAACTGTTGAGTCCATCGATATATAACACTGGACGGAGCATAGCATCAAAATCATCTCGACACGATTGAAAGAGATGGAACAATGTTTGGGTAGGACATACTAATGGGTGCTGAACTCACACATTCTCTCGTGAAACTTCTCTCCCTCCTGAAAGAAAGTCAACCAATAGGATAATAGTAGAAAGAGAGTTCAGTGCGCACACATTTACCTTACTCTTTATAGGTTCGTCAAGACGGAAGATCAAAGAAATTTCGTTGAATGTTCCGTCCAGAGCTATATGTCAATGGTTGAGATCGCCGAACAAAGCCATTGGGTGCATTCAGCGGACTCAACAGTTGAGTGAGCGCTTACTGTTATTGGTGTATTCTTCTAAATTTAAAATTCTGATTGGATGAGCTAAAAGAATACATCAATAACAGCGAGCGCTCACTCAATTATTGAGTCCGCTGAATGCGCCCTTTGGGTGTATTTAATGGCTGCGTTTAGCAAATTATACAGTTGAGTGAGCGCTCGCTGTTATTGGTGTATTCTTTTAGATCATCCAATCAGCATTTCAGATCTGAAAGAATACATCCATAGCGCTCACTCAACTGTTGAGTGCGCTGAACGCAGTTGGTATTACAATCGCTCACTGAGCGGTCATATGCTTCTGGAAGCACCCATTGTACGTGTATACTTTTAGATCATCCAGTTAGATTTCAGATCTAGAAGAATACGTCAACAGCAGTGAGCAGTCACTCAACAGTTGAGTACTCGCTACTAAACGTAAAAATTATTAAATGAAAAATCGAACTGCGCATATGAGTGTGCAGTTAGATTTTTCACTAAGTAAAGGTATTATTACATGGAATTATCAAGCGTCGAGCATCTGTGCAGAAACTTATTGCACATAATTCTGAAATTTCTGATTCCAGCTTCTTTAAACGAAATAATAAATTAAGAGAGGTTATGTTTTAATATACACTACTATCCTGGCGGGAAGGTTCCTATTGCACACATTACATGTTGCACACATGCGTCGCTAATTGGCCAATTTAAAAATAAAATATTGTCATTGCTACAGCAGTAAAAAATTACTAGGCACCAGCTGATATGAGTGGTGTGTGCAGTCGAGATTGTAGGCAAACGGGATCCTTCAGTAATCGAATTCAATGCGTCTCAGTGAAATCATCGACATCTAGAATGGACCGCTGATGGCAATGGTGGGGGTAGAAAGACGATTAGAG
>NW_017296400.1:1038-1797 GCF_001594075.2 Trachymyrmex cornetzi | reverse complement strand
CACACATATCTCTCTCTCACACACACATACACACGCACACGCGCGCGCACAAACAACACACACCCAAAACACACACACACAGTAGAGAGGGTTTGGAGTCATAAAATACTGCGGGAGTGGACGAACCGTGGGGTCCTTATCTCTGCTGACACACACACACACACGCACGCGCGCGCGCGCACGCGCACACACACACACAAAAGCAAGCAAGCAAGCACCTGTACGCCCACTTTAATCATAAGCATCATCGTACATCGACATCGACTGCACCCGCATTACGCTGCAATAAGGTACGAAAAGTCCAACTTTGGAGAGGTGTATCTCGAAAACTACCCGTATCGGACCTTGGGGCCATGGACACTTTTGTTCTACGTGTTGAGAACTACAACATATCAAATTTTAAAAAAAATTAGCCGAAAGCCATTTCCTATAAGGATTCTGCGGGGTCCTTTCTGGAGATTGGGATCACCGCGGGACCAATGTCTCAAGTGGAAATTGCGATTGGCGATATTCGAGGGAACCGTATCGTCCTGCCTCACGCTACGTGGATGGCGTTTATCGAAAAACGATCGGACATCCAGCAATTGGTGCGGTCATCTACTCCGTCACCGTTGATAATTCAGGACCTTGTCATTGAACTTGTTAAAATACGTGATGTGGCAATGTAAAATTATCTTTATGTGACAAGTGTGTGTATATGAAACCATCGACTATACTTTTTATGCTTGAACTCGAACAATGTGTTGAACACGCATATTT
>NW_017296400.1:0-839 GCF_001594075.2 Trachymyrmex cornetzi | reverse complement strand
CGTAAATTGTATATCCCAAAGTTTGCAATTAATTGTTCCTTCCTTCCTTATCTCTGCGGTATCATGTTACGCGTCGACAGCATCATTGTGTGCGAGAGCGTCAATCACCGCGCTCTTATTAAAATAAAATATAAAACTGGTATTAAAATATGGTAAATATTTCAAATTATTGCTGTAAATCAGGGCTCGGCAAGAAATGCACATTTCGGCCGATTTTCGAGTCGGCTCCGCCTCCCGCTATTCCCCTCACCGCACCGTCCCGCGCGCAATCCAAATGCCGCTCGATGCTTAGGAATGTACTAAGGCGCTCGTAGACGTAAGGGACATTCGTTCAGGGCGCTCGACACGCTGTAATCTTTATTCTATCTTTTTTTTTCGCTCATTACATACAAAACTAATAGCGAATTCGGTTGAACGTACTAGTGCATATTAGTGTACATTAAAGCCGTTATATACGCAGATTTAAAACGGAATTAAACCATGAAATCTACAATAGATGTTATTGTGCCTTTATGTAAAATCTGTATTTTATAATTTTAAATATTTGCATTTTACTTTTACACGGATTAAATCTGCGTATAACGGCTTTAATGTACACTAATGTGCACTAGTACAACTGAATTCGCTATTAGTTTCGTATGTAATGAGCGAAAAAAAAGATAGAATAAAGATTACAGCGTGTCGAGCGCCCTGAACGAATGTCCCTTACGTCTACGAGCGCCTTAGTACATTCCTAAGCGTCGAGCGGCATTTGGATTGCGCGCGGGACGGTGAGTGGAATAGCGGGAGGCGGAGCCGACTCGAAAATCGGCCGAAATGTGCATTTCGTGCCGAGCCCT
>NW_017296399.1:0-896 GCF_001594075.2 Trachymyrmex cornetzi | reverse complement strand
TGAAAAAACAATTCGGCTCGCAGTTTGAATAAAAACTACAATATGATATATATGCTCGTACATGTATAGTATATATAATTCAATAATGAATTATTTAAGCAACGAAGATCCAGCGTCAAACTTCCATTTCAAACTTCTGATTGTGTTTCTCACATATACGGTCTTAAATAAAAATATATTGTTTATTATTATTACTATTACAGTATTATAGTACACTGAAAGAAAAGATTGGTTACTGCAACAAATTAGATGGTTAAATATGGCATAACATTTTTAATTGGCTGTAGCAACCAATTTTTGGTTGCATTAGACAATCGAAATCTCCGCCGTGAGTGGGGAGCCTTGTCGTGGCACGGGGGCTCACCCGGGACTCTCTATGGGGGCCCCGGGTGCCAATACTCCACAGTACGGAGTCCCTCGTTAGATAGAGAGACTCTGTACGCTAGGGTCCGGCGTCCCAAGGGCCTCCCGCACTTCTCGGAGTGGGGAAGGCCTGGAGGAACCATCCTTTGCAGGATGGGGAATCACTACGCCGGTAGGAGAAGGCAACTCTGACTTCAAATCCCGGTGATTCGGCATCGTTAGAGGGGGGACTGCTCCCTTCCGAAGGCGGAGTGGTAATCGTCCACCACGGCCCCCGGGCCCGCGTGGGGCCCTCCCCTTCCCCCCTGGGGGATGGGGTGGTTCCCTTGCGGTACCGGGGACTGGAACGACGACGCAGCAATATCGCTGCAGGCGGGCTCTGCCTTAGGGCATCGAGCCCACGCCACCGAGGAAAGCGAATGCCTGGTGGGGTATTAACCCCAATGCACCCAAGCATTCACCACCAGGTTTGCTCCGGTGGGCGGTCGTTCTTCATGAACTACCGCCCATTGCACACTGGGCGTCACTGGTGG
>NW_017296398.1:3876-22752 GCF_001594075.2 Trachymyrmex cornetzi | reverse complement strand
TTCTCCTTTCAAAAGTGGAAATATACTCGACATATATTCAAACAATTTAAGCATTGGATACCATACTACAAAATTTGTTTCTTGCGATAAGAATTGCGTAAGATTCCAAAATTCTGATACATTGAGCTGACGATTCATCATTAAATGAAACGCATCATCGATGATTTTAGCACGGTTGATGACACTTATATCCTCATAATGTCCAGCTGTATCATTTAAATGTTTTGCAATGATGCCCCAGGTTACTGAATCATATTTGGCTCGATAGTATCCTATTCATTAACAAGAAAAGTATTTTATAGAAATGTACTACATATTTTACGAGATTGATACTGAGAGAAATACTTTTCTTCGTTTCATCTTCTTTTTTAGATTAAAGAGACTTAATACATACTTGTACAATGAAATATACTGAAAATTACTGTATCTATAATAGACATACTGTGTTTTGGGTACATGCATTCCTACGTTTCATATAATGAGAACACTCATCATGCATATTTTCATTATTTTAGTGGAACATCGACTATACCACTTAATGTGAAAATATTTCCAGAAGTATTTCTTACTATTTTCATAATTACATAAAAATTGTTGAATTTTTTTTGTGCATTTACCAGCTTGCTGAAAGTTTACCATCCAAACTTCATTTAAAAAAGTTGTGGGAAACTCGGAAGAATCAATATTTGGTTTTAAACATATTTTCCACATATTTTCATTTAATGATGATATTTGCCTTAAAGCTATGGGTATCAACCACTTCCCGTATCTCGTTGTATTATAACGTTGCGATATTCTGTTTGTAACTCGGGAATGTTCGAATTGTTCCCAGAATACAACAGGATGATGTTTGTGCTTGATCCAAGTTAAGAACTCATTCGATGGTAAATTACAGTTATATGCTTCATCTAATTCTTCTTTCATGGACCAAAAATTATAAGATATTATTGAAACGAACGTCCTAAATTTAAAAAGTTATTGTTAATGATGAGCATAACGGATGGAAAATAAAAATGAGAGTTATAACTTAACTTATAATATACATAGAATTATACAACACAATTCCATGTCACACACATATTAGAGATGACAGTCGCCTAGACTCTAAGCCTTAAAAATATAGCCGCTTATTTTTTGAAAGTAAAATTAAGTTAATATGTAAACGGACAAATAATTAAAAAGACATAAACAAATGAAATTGGAAAAAAAATGGACGGATTCGAAACGAAGGAATTATAAAATATTGTAAATATTATGAAAATGTTTAAAACATTAATAATCTATAAGAGTTGTGATATATATTTAACACAATCACACACACACACACATACATACACACACACATGCACACACACACATACATGTATATCGTACAAGTATATAATAAATTTTTGCATTATCTTTACTCACTGTCTGCTTACATATATTATTTCGAAACACTTCATCGGTAATAGCACTTTGGAACATCCGTAAAACAATTATTGCTATAATAAGAAATATATTAATACATCGTAACTGAATTTTTTCCAACTAATCTTTCCTGCCTTTTCTTTTATAATATATGTACGTATATAAATTTCTATTAAAAGGTTATTTAATTATTTTCACCTTTCATATAACGAGGAAAACTGAAAATTGAATTAATGTCCGATGATCTAGTGGTTTCCACAGGATTCATATTAAAATGAGAATCCAGATGAAGAGATTCGTATTGATTTTGAATTATGAAGAGATCCAAAATTTCAGAATTATTGAAGCTCTAAAATTAAAGTTGCATAATAACATAATATATAGATTTTGGAGTGGCACCCAGTTGGACACGGCACAATTAGACACGAGCCATTCACAGCGTTTGAGACTACAAAGCTCCTAAGCACAGGTCGCTCTGATTGACGGCCCTATCGAGCCGTGGTCGATCGGGATCACCCCTCTTTCATATTGCGATATTAATAAATAGAAAAACCTTAACAACAGCTTCTTCTCCGAATATAGTAGCAAGAGCATCGTGTAACCACAAATAAGACCAATCTGAACTGAGGAGGTTACTAAACCATTGATATGCTATTTTTTGTGCTATTAAACGTGCAATTTCCATTTTGCGCATAACTGGATCCAATGTTTCATCATAAATAAGATTGGCTTCCCTAAACAGTGTTATAATTAATCTAACATGCTATACGTTTTTATGGTTCTTTTTTAAATAAAACGTAACACTTTTTTTACACTTTTCTTTGTTTTTAATAATGTGTACAAGATATTTGATATTATAAATTATATATAATTATGTATATCGTAAATTACAATAGGATCAAATTATTTGTATTTTACTATATTCAGTTTGACATTAATGTTGAATGTAATATCTCGTTAAAGATACACTTTCCTTATTAATTTTGTTAGGAATGTGGATTTGCTTTTCGTGTTTCTTAATAAAGTACAACAAATGTCTATCACTTGATATACAATGTAATTCGTGTAATGTGACAGATGCAGTTGTAAATAAAATTTATAAAAATATATGAAAGTGTTTTTATAAGTATAGATGTTTAATCTCCGGAGAAGATATCGCACACTAAAATAGGTTACGGTGAATATACTAAATAGGTAAACCAGCCAAAAACTTGACTCTGACATTTGGTGTCACAGGGAAAGGCTCTCTGATTCGGTGTAATTATCAAGGTTTATGGAAGCGAAAAGACATTTTCTAATCGCTTTTATTTTTTAAATTGTCTGTATATATTTTCAATCATATTAGTTATTTTAGTTATTTATACATGAACTATTTTATACTTTGAGATATTCAAGACGAATTATTAAAATATCAATGTAACGTACAAAATATGTAATGGTTTCTATTCTATCGTATATTGGAATAATGTGAAAAATCTCGCAACTGATAATTTCCTTATACTCATATTCTGATATTTTTATGCACAGTTCATGAAAAAAACACAATTGATTTTAGAAAAGAAATACAATTACAATTATTCTATATTTATTTTAAAATATAAATTCTACACGAATCACCTTGTACGATAATAATAGTCATTAAATATATAATTTATGCAATTTTAAACTTTTAAATGTTTAAATAAATGCAAATTATTTTTTCGTTTAACATATTTTATATTGAAATGTATGCATTACGAATAAAATATGAGCCCCCATTTCGATATGCCGTCTTGTGGAAAATTTGGAATCGCAATGTGATCCATTTTTGGAATATTTATCCCACCAAATTCAGATTTTAACTGCAATGTAATATTGTTTATGATTCTCCGTGCAAACTCAAATTTCTGACGACGCTCTTTTGAATAACAATCGCACCACAAAGTAATGTTTTTATTAATTTTAATGGATTGATACTCAGTCATGACTATCCCAATTTGGAAAGTTGACATCGGAGGCGTAATATAGAAGTATTTGTGAAATAAATCACTATAATTTGTGTGGTACGGGTACTTTGTATCTGTCGGCATATTTGATAAAACTGAATAATACATAGGATATTTTATTGAAATGTTAAAAGTGGCCTTTAATTGCGGTAGGTCCCAACAAGGAAATAACTGTCTCATTCCATTCCGTTCTTGAATGTATGGGGCTATCAACAATCTATTAGAATTTGATAATTATTATATTTTAAATACAATAATGAATGTTTATAATTTGATTGAATACAAACAATATCATTAAAAATTGGTATGAATTACATTTTGAATGAAAATAAGAAATAATTATAAATAAAAATTGTATACGTATATTTTTAACCATTTATAATTTACTCACGTTACCATATTTCCTTTGGAAACATTTTTAAAGAAACTGTCTTCTATTAGATGACCAAAAAATTGTATTTTGAATGTATAGAGTCCAGGAAGTAACATATAGTCTAAAAGAAATCCTAATACGTTCGTTTGTTTTCTGTATATGTATTTACCCAATACGTAAATTATGGCGTTCTTTGTAGTCAAAGTTGTATTCGCAAGACTTATTATCAGATTTAGTTGATTCAAACTTATATAGTCAGTCGACTGTAGGATATTAATAGTTGTACTAGTTTTACCGCGAAAGAGAAATGAGTCATATTCATTTTTTAAATCAAACATCTCTATCCAAATGTTATCAAGTTTATCAGTGTGTTCATAATTTGGGTTTACGTAGTCGAGCTGTATGCAGTAGTGCACTGGTATCACGTAATGATTAGGAAAATGTATGTAATTCGAAATGTTGAAATTGTTTTGTTCTTCACTATTAAGAACAGCTATTGTCAGAATAAATATTACGCTATTACTTATCTGTGCTAAATTCATGTTGCCTTAGTTGTCGTTCTAAATATATATATCTGTCGAAAAGTTTAAAGAAATGATATAGTACAAATAATAATAATGCACATTGTTATTGTGCATGTGTTAGAGAGAGAAAGAGAGTTAGAGAGTGAGGGGGAAAGAGAGGGGGTGAGAGGGGGGAGAGAGAGAGAGAGATGGAGAGAGAGACGTTATTAAATTCGTTTTGTAATTGTAAACGCGTACAGATACGATTGTATCTATTATTAAGAATAACACTAAACATTTTTTAATTCGGTAATATTTTTAGCACTGTTGCGATTACGTTAAAGATATCGTTACAACGTTATTTTCTAAAAAAATTTATATTATTATTTATTTAAAAAAATGTTTCTTAGATAAAACGTTTGTGAATACAAAATGTTTATTTTTCTGTTAATTAATAAGAAATCTCATGATTATCATATAAATGTTAACTAAAAATTTCATTTAATAGTACATTATTAAGGTACGGACATATGCTTACGTAAGTAACGTTTAGTTTAAAGTCAAATAGAATTGTCACAATGTCAATATTTAAAAAATTATGCAGCATGCACTCTGCAAATAATTAATGTATCATATTTTTAGATACTTACCCTGTGTAAATAAACTGTGCTATTAGAATATAATTCAGATTCCTAATTGATATTCATACGATAAAAATAACGGAAATGTAGATCATAATAGAATGTTTCTGATTGCTGCGATGTTATTCTTCCGAGATGTCTCAACAGACTAATGTCATCGACAACGGATTACATTGTAAATACAAAACCGTTTCATTTAACGTGAACGTGCGATATTAGTTGACGAAATTTTAATCGATTCTCTTTTCGATATAATACAAATTTAATATAGGTGGACACCTTTGACCAATTTATGCGAACGTTTGATTTTTTCTGCTATCGAACTATTGACATACTTCTAATGCACAGTGACAGTTTAGGAAAATTTTTCGCATTTTTAACTATTTGAGCCATTTAAGATATACTTACGTGTAAGTTTAAATTGTTTAACATTTAAATGTTTAAAATATATGATTTATTATGTAAATAAATTACATGCTACCTAAAATTTTGATAAGATTTCCACGAGGATTTTCTATAATCTCCTATATTTATCTCATAAGTATTTATGACCTGCATTAAGAGATGAATGCAGAAAGAGAGAAAGAGCGACGAAGGAGAGAGGGGGGAGTGGGGGGGAGAGGGGGGAGAGAAGGAGATTAAGATGTAGCCGTATTAGTACAGCTATATGTTTGTAGTCATCATAAATTGAGAGATTTGAATTCTAAAACTTATGAATTTAATAATATAATTGAGGAGATGGTGGGAATAAACTCTGATACAATTGTAAACAGTTTTCCCCCAAACCCTTTCCAATTATTGTGTAATATTACTGTATTCTCATTAGTTGTGCCAATACTGAGTAGGAAACGGACAAGAACTTGATAGTGTTTTATTTTGTCCATTTCATGAGCAGTTGGCTTGCTTATTAATCAATTTAATTAATTTATCCATTATTTGTTATGTTTCTGTTTAATAAAGGTATTCATCTTTAGGCAGCTTTTGTATACAGTAACTGCAAACAAAGCGTTATATCCCGATTGAAATCCTGAGTAGTTTTCCTTCTCATTTACTAGAGAGAAGTTGGCATAACAGTTTAGTAACTACTCAAAAAATGCATGAAATTTCCACCAGGGAAAGACACAATTCTACTTAGGCCCTTTATCCGGCAAGTAGATTTTTGATATAATATTGATCGTAATAGAGAAGTATTGTAATATGTAACTTCTTAAAGACATTACATAAATTCCTTTAATATTATATTCATTTGCGTATACTACAAAATTAGCAAGTTATTTTAATTTGTATTGAAATTAAGATTTTGTAATTAGGCTTTTATTCCGCCCATCATCTCCATAGATATGAAGTACTAACAATAAGTAGACATTGTGTTACGCATCGTAATATGTTATTAATATTTTTATTATAAATGATAGTAAAAATAAAAATAATATATTACGATATGTAACATAATGAAAATAAGCAGGAAATACAAAAGGTACAATATACAGAGAACAGTAATTTTGGTAAATTGAATATATCAAATTGGGCACTGTCCATGTTAACAAGTATTAAAAGTTTATTCTAAGAACATTTGCAAGAATCATGGATAATAAAATAACCGTAATAGTTCATTATAATTAAGATATATTTATTAATTATTTTGTGCTATAAACGAATAATAATATTATATGATATGCTAAATAATACAGGTACGATAGTATTATAATAACGAAAAATAATCGATAATGTGCAAATGAAGCAAGACTAACATATGGAAAATACAGACGTAAGTAAAAATTTAATGAAAACAATATCATAACATTTGTGTAAGCCTAAATATATAGCAAAATTATTATAACAATATATTCAAAATTAACACTATATATTCAGCAACAGTAAGATCAGCTTATGTAATTTTCCACTGATTCGAGCTAATATAAAAGAAAACTTATATATATTACTTAGTTATTTAAATTAGATTAAAGATCGCTTATAAATCGAAAATATAGTGTATGAGCGGCAATTTCTGACAATCGGATGGATATCTTTCTTTGAATTAGCAAAAGTTGTGATTTATTTATGTAACCTCTAAAGGAAAGTGAATTTATATAATCATCTTGAATCTAAAACAAAAAATATTTTAAAATGTAATTACATTTGTTTAATAATTTATTATTGTCCCATACAGACAAAATTGCATGCAATAAATCGTCGTTTTTCATAAATTGAAAGACCAAAGAGCAGTCACAGGCATATGTGGCATATTGTATACATCATGCACCAGTTATTAATATAAATTTTGAAGGCGGTTATAAAAAAAACTTTTTTCTCAGTTCAGTTTAGTCTTTTTGTAATTCAAAAAATTAGAAAAAGATAAAGTGTAAAAAACTGAAATTAAAATTAATCTTACAGTTATGAAACCTAACTAAAAGGAAATTGGTATGTGTATAGATAATTAGAATTGATTTTATTTACCTTAATAAGATATTTGGAAGAATATACATGGTTAATGATATCGACCAGCGCTGTTAACAAGCTCATTTGTCTATATAAAATCAATTCGTACAAATATATGTTTTATTATATAATATATTATTGTTAAATAAAGTATAAATTTATAAAACATGTACTTACGCAGGTTTCATAATCTCGAGTTTTCTAAATATCATCTCGAGTATGTCATGTGTGTTACAATATTTTGCAATAACTGAATGAAAAATGTTTATGTATGAACGAATATTTGTAATGTCTTGTTGCCCTTCCTCTTGGAAACGCTCCGATAATAATGAAGAAGTAGTATTTGGAGTAGCATTCCTAAAACAAGTTAAGAAGGGTAGCAACTTATGATTACGTGCTTTGAACCATGTATCTCTTATGAGTGTCCACGTAAATAAATAAGTTACTGCAACACCATTGCAATATGTCCAGTGCTTCCACCATGGTAAGAGGCTATAGATTTAAAAAAAAATAATATATTCACACATGTAAAAACATTGATAATCATCGTTGATTATATGTTTGAACCGAAATTTTGTCATAATTTTAATGCGAAAACGAAATTATGCAGATATTGCAAATATAGAAAAATGTTACGGATTTATTTCAGGATTTCCGAGATGTTGCATTAATTTACGAAAAGCTGATTGTTCGCACTCATCGAATTGGAAAATACATGCCCATTTCACAATTTCTTGTCTTAAACATTTAACAAAGTCATTTTCCACCAAATGTTCTTCATATCCTAGTGTTTTCAGAGGTTTTTCCAACAATTTTTTTAATTTCTCCTAAATGACGCAAGTTTCATTGATCGTAATGAAGCTCATTATTATAGATAGCACTGACAATTAATCGTAATGAATTCAAAAAGGGATTACTTTTTCTACGTTCTTTCTGATGTAATAATCAGTTCGAAATGATTTTGAAAATTGAAATATGGGTGAACTATTATTTTTTTGTTAAATTTACGAGAAAATCTATTTGATATAGTTGATAGAAATAATTATTTTAAATAATATAATAATTCTGATAAAAATAATAATTCTTGCAAATTTTACCAGATATATCATTCCAACAAGAATTTCGATTATCTTAATTAGAATTCTAGGAAATTCAACAAAAACTTCCGATGCACATATTTTCAACTAGAAATTTTTTTTGATATATCTAATATTCATTGTTAAATATAATATCTATTGGACGTTACCATAATATCGGCGATCTCAATTTCTTCTCTGGAAAGTGGAATTAAATTCGACATATATTCAAACACTTTAATCATTGGATACCACACTAAGAAATTTGTTTCTTGCGATAAGAATTTCGTGAGATTCCAAAATGCAGATACATCGAGCTCACGATTCATCATCAAATGAAACGCATCATCAATAAATTTAGCCCGATTGATGACACTTATACTCTTATAATCTCCAGCTGAGTCATTTAAATATTTTGCAATGTTTCCCCAGGTTATTGAATCATATTTGATTCGATAGTAACCTATTCATGAAAAAAAAAGTTAATTTATTTAACTGTATTATAAATTTTCCAAGATTGACATTGAAAGAAATACTTTTCTTCATTTTATCTTCTTTTTTTATATTAAAGACACGTCACCCATACTTGTATGATGAAATATACTGAAAATTACTATATTTATATATAATACACATATTGTGTTTTTGAGTACATGCATTCCTACGTTTCATATAATGGGAACACTCATCTTGCATATTTTCGTTATTATACAAAATCATCAACTATCCGACTTAATGGAAATATTTGCAGAAGTATTTCTTGCTATTTTCATAACATCATAAAATGTGTAAAATTTTTTAAGTATATTTACCAGCTTGCTCAATGTTTACCATCCAAGATTTATTTAAAATAGCTGTGGGAAACTCGGAAGAACCAATATTTGGTTTTAAACATATTTTCCACATATTTTCATTTAATGATGATATTTCCCTTAAAGTTATGGGTATCAGCCACTTTCCGTAACTCGTTGTATTATAACTTTTCGATATTTCTTTTTATAACTCGGGAATGTTCGTATTGTTCCCAGATTACAACAGGATAATGTTTGTACTGGATCCAAGTTAAGAATTCATTCGATGGTAAATTACAGTTATATGCTTCATCTAATTCTTCTTTCGTGGACCAAAAATTATAAGATATTATTGAACTGAACGTCCTAAATTTAAAAAGAAATTGTTAATGATCAGCATAATGGATGGAAATTAAAAATGAGAGTTATAACTTAACTTATAATATACTTAGAACTCTACAACACAATTTTATGTCACACACATATTAGAGATGAAAGTCGCCTAGACTGACTCTAGGACTTAAAAATATAGCCGCTTATTTTTTCGAAAGTAAAATTAAGTTTATATATAAACGGACAAAAAATTAAAAAGACATAAACAAATGAAATTGGAAAAAAAACTGTATGAAATCGAAACGAAGGTATTATAAAATATTGCAAATATTATGAAAATGTTTAAAACATTAATAGTCTATAAGAGTTGTAAGATATATTTATCACAATCACACACACACTCACACACACACACGCACACTCATGTATATTATACATGTATGTTATTAATTTTTGTATTATCTTCACTCACTGTCTGCTTATATATGCATGGACATTATTTCGAAACACTTCATCAGTAATAGCACTTCGGAACATCCGTAAAACAATTATTGCTATAATAAGAAATATATTAATACATGGTAACTGAATTTTTTCCAACTAATCTTTTCCTGCCTTTTTTTTTATAGTATATGTACGTATATAAATTTCTATTAAAAGGTTATTCAATTATTTTCACCTTTCATATAACGAGGAAAACTGAAAATTGAATTAATGTCCGATGATCTAGTGGTTTCCACAGGATTCATATTAAAATGAGAATCCAGATGAAGAGATTCGTATTGATTTTGAATTATGAAGAGATCCAAAATTTCAGAATTATTGAAGCTCTAGAAATAAAGTTACATAATTATGCATAAACGTTAAAGTACCAGACATGTCTTCATTTTGAGTTAACGTGTGCTACTGCACACTAT
This sequence comes from Trachymyrmex cornetzi, assembly GCF_001594075.2. NCBI lineage: Eukaryota > Metazoa > Arthropoda > Insecta > Hymenoptera > Formicidae > Trachymyrmex > Trachymyrmex cornetzi. Next base: position 12,284 of record NW_017296398.1, on the reverse strand, counting down.
ATACAATACATGTGCACGTTTGTGCCTTATTATTAAAATCATTTTACAGTTTTCATAATTCAGTTTAGAAATAACGCTTGAATCCACATCTATTAAAAAAGTTTTCACACAGTTGTGACATTATATGATTCAAATTGTGATATTTTTTTAAAGTTTAATTGAAAAGATTGTTAAGAGTTTTTTTTTAATTTTTACATAATATAATTATTCCTACTAAAAAGTATATCGTCGCGAACATCATATGATATATCGATTTTGGAGTGGCACCCTTTTGGACACGGCTCAATTGGATACGAGCCATTCACAGCGTTTGAGACTACAAAGCTCCTATATAAGCACCGGTCGCTCTGATTGCGGTGGTGTCCTATCGAGCCGTGATCAATCGGGATCACCCCTCTTTCATATTGCGATATTAATAAATAGAAAAACCTTAACAACAGCTTCTTCTCCGAACATAGTAGCAAGAGCATCGTGTAACCACAAATGAGACCAGTCTGAACTGAGGAGGTTACTAAACCATTGATATGATATTTTAGGTGCTATTAAACGTGCGACTTCCATTTTACGTATAACTGTATCCAATGTTTCATCATAAATAAGATTGGCTTCCCTAAAAATTATTATAATTGGTCTAACATGCAATAATTTTTTTCTTTCTTTTTACATAAAACGTATTACTTGTTCACACTTTCCGATTTAATATGTTTTCAGTAATGTGTATAAAGTATTTGACATTTAATATTATATGTAATATTGAATATAGTAAATTATAATGGGATCAAATTGTTTGTATTTTACTAGATTCAGTTTGACATTAAATGTGTAACATCTTGTTAAATATTTACTTTCCTTATTAATATTGTTAGAAAAGTGGATTCTCTTTTGCTTGTTTTTTAATAATAAAGTACAACAGTCATCTAACATTTGATATCACAAGATAATTCGTATAACGTGAGACATGCAATAATGAATAAAATTTATATAAATATATGAAAAAGTGTTTTATATGTAGATGTTTAGAACAGAAGAAGATATCACACAGTAAAATGGATTACGGTAAATATACTGAATAAGTGAGGCTCCTCATAATCTTGACCTTGACATTTGTTACCATGATGGTCATAGGGAAATGCTTCCCAATTCGGTATAATTATCAAGATTAATTGAGGAAGCATAAAGACGTTTCCTAATTGCTTGTATTTTTCAAATAGTCTGTATATATTTTTAAACATATGGATACTTTTAGTTATTTATACATGAACTATTTTATAATATTTATTTTAAGATATTTAAAAGCAATTATTAATATATCAATGTAGCATACAAAATATTTAATACTTTATGCTAGCGTATTTTGGCATGGAATAATGTGAAAAATCTCACAACTGTTAATTTTCTTATACACATATTCTGGTATTTTATGCACAGTTGATGAAAAAAATACAATTGATTTTATAGAAGAAATGCAATTACAATTATTCTATTTTTATTTTAAAATATAAATTGTATACGAATCATCTTATATGATAATGGTAGAGAGTTATTAAATATATAATTTTTTCAATTTTAGACTTTTCAATGCTTGAATATATGCAAATTATTTTTTCGTTTAACATATTTTATATTTAAATGTATGCATTACGAATGAAATATGAGCCCCAATTTCGAGATGCTGTCTTGTGGAAAATTTGGGATCGCAATGTGATCCATTTTTGGAATAATTATCCCACCAAATTCAGATTTTAACTGCAATGTAATATTGTTCATGATTCTCCGTGCAAACTCAAATTTCGGACGACGTTCTTCTGAATCACAATCGCACCACAAAGTAATGTTTTTATTAATTTTAATGGATTGATACTCAGTCATGACTATCCCAATTTGGAAAGTGCTCATTTGAGGCGTAATATAGAAGTATGTGCGTAAAGAATCTGTATAATTATCATAGGTCATGAACTTAGTCGGCATATTTGATAAAGCTGAATAATAGCGAGGATGTTTTATCGAAATGTTAAATGTGGCCCTCAATTGCGGTTGGTCCCAACAAGGAAATAACTGTCTCATTCCATTCCGCTCTTGAATGTATGGAGCTATCAACAAACTATTACAATTTCATAATTCTTATATTTTAAATAAAATAATGAATCTTTATAATTTGATTGAATTCAAACTGTATCATTAAAAATTGGTACGAATTACATTTTGAACAAAAATAAGAAATAATTATATATCACATCATGTATACGTATATTTTTTTAACTATTTATAATTTACTCACGTTACGATATTTCCTTTGGAAACATTTTTAAAGAAACTGTCTTCATGGTTTTCCCTTAGATGACCAAAAAATTGTATTTTGAATGTGTATAGTCCCGGAAGTAACATATAGAGTAAAGGAAATCCTAATACGTTTTTGCTGTATTGGTATTTATTCAATACGTAAATTATGGCGTTCTTTGTAGTCAAAGTTATATTCGCAAGACTTATTATCAGCTTTAGTTGATTCAAACTTATATAGTTAGTCGACCGTAGGATATTAATAGTTGTACTAGTTTTACCGCGAAAGAGAAATGAGTCATATTCATTTTTTAAACCAGCTATCTCTTCCCAAATATTATCAAGTTTATCATCAATGTGTTCATAAATTATGTAGTCGAGCTGTATGCAGTAGTGCACTGGTATCACGTAATGAAAAAAATTTACGTAATTCGTAATGTTCAAATTGTTTTGTTCTTCACTATTAAGAACAGCTATTGTCAGAATAAATATTACGCTATTACTTATCTGTGCTAAATTCATGTTGCCTTAGTTGTCGTTCTAAATATATATATCTGTCGAAAAGTTTAAAGAAATGATATAGTACAAATAATAATAATGCACATTGTTATTGTGCATGTGTTAGAGAGAGAAAGAGAGTTAGAGAGTGAGGGGGAAAGAGAGGGGGTGAGAGGGGGGAGAGAGAGAGAGAGATGGAGAGAGAGACGTTATTAAATTCGTTTTGTAATTGTAAACGCGTACAGATACGATTGTATCTATTATTAAGAATAACACTAAACATTTTTTAATTCGGTAATATTTTTAGCACTGTTGCGATTACGTTAAAGATATCGTTACAACGTTATTTTCTAAAAAAATTTATATTATTATTTATTTTAAAAAATGTTTCTCATTTAAAACGTTTGTGAATACAAAATGTTTATTTTTCTGTTAATTAATAAAAAATCTCATGATTATCATATAAATGTTAACTAAAAATTTCATTTAATAGTACATTATTAAGGTACGAACATATGCTTACGTAAGTAACGTTTAGTTTAAAGTCAAATAGAATTGTCACAATGTCAATATTTAAAAAATTATGCAGCACGCACTCTGCAAGTAATTAATGTATCATATTTTTAGATACTTACCCTGTGTAATTAAATTGTGCTATTAGAGTATAATTCAGACTCCTAATTGATATTCATACGATAAAAATAACGGAAATGTAGATCATAACAGAATGTTTCTGATTGCTGCGATGTTATTCTTCCGAGATGTCTCAACAGACTAATGTCATCGACAACGGATTACATTGTAAATACAAAACCGTTTCATTTAACGTGAACGTGCGATATTAGTTGACGAAATTTTAATCGATTCTCTTTTCGATATAATACAAATTTAATATAGGTGACACCTTTGACCAATTTATGCGAACGATTGATTTTTTCTGCTATCGAACTATTGACATACTTCTAATGCACAGTGACAGTTTAGGAAAATTTTTCGCATTTTTAACTATTTGAGCCATTTAAGATATTCTTACGTGTAAGTTTAAATTGTTTAACATTTATATGTTTATAATATATGCTTTATTATGTAAATAAATTACATGCTACCTTAAATTTTGATAAGATTTCCACGAGGATTTTCTATAATCTCCTATAATTTTCTCATAAGTATTTATGATCTGCATTAAGAGATGAATGCAGAAAGAGAGAAAGAGCGACGAAGGGGAGAGGGGGGAGAGGGTCGGAGAGAATGGAGAGGGGAAGAGAAGGAGAATAAGATGTAGCCGTATTAATACAGCCATTTGTTTGTAGTCATTATAAATTGAGAGATTTGAATTCTAAAAATAATGAATTTAATAATATAATTGAGGAGATGGTCGGAATAAACTCTGATACAATTGTAAACAGTTTTCCCCCGAACCCTTTCCAATTATTGTATAATATTACTGTATTCTCATTAGTTGTGCCAATACTGAGTAGGAAATGGACAAGAACTTGATAGTGTTTTATTTTGTCCATTTCATGAGCACTTGGCTTGCTTGTTAATCAATTTAATTAATTTATCCATTATTTGTTATGTTTCTGTTTAATAAAGGGATTCATCTTTAGGCAGCTTTTATACAGTAACTGCAAACAAAGCGTTATATCCCGATTGGAATCCTAAGTAGTTTTCCTTCTCAGTTACTAGAGAGAAGTTGGTATAACAGTTTAGTAACTTCTCAAAAAATGCATGTAATTTTCACCAGGGAAAGACACAATTCTACTGAGGCCCTTTATCCGGCAAGTAGATTTTTGATATAATATTGATCGTTATAGAGAAGTATTGTAATATGCAACTTCTTAAAGATATTACATAAATTCCTTTAATATTGTATTCTTTTACATATACCACAAAAGTAGCAGGTTATTTTAATTTGTATTGAAATCAAGATTTTGTAATTAGGCTTTTATTCCGCCCATCACCTCCATAGATATGAAGTACTAACAATAAGTAGACATTGTGTTACGCATCGTAATATGTTGTTAATATTTTTATTATAAATTACAGTAAAAATAATAATAATATATTACGATATGTAACATAATGAAAACAAGCAGGAAATACAAAAGTTATAATATACAGGGAACAGTAATTTTTGTAAATTATATATATCAAATTGGCACTGTCCATATTAACAAGTATTAAAAATTTATTCTGAGGACATTTGTAAGAATCATGGATAATAAAATAACCGTAATAGTTCATTATAATTAAGATATATTTATTAATTATTTTGTGCTATAAACGAATAATAATATTTATTATTATATGATATGCTAAATAATACAGGTACGATAGTATTATAATAACGAAAAATAATCGATAATGTGCAAATGAAGCAAGACTAACATATGGAAAATACAGACGTAAGTAAAAATTTAATGAAAACAATATCATAACATTTGTGTAAGCCTAAATATATAGCAAAATTATTATAACAATATATTCAAAATTAACACTATATATTCAGCAACAGTAAGATCAGCTTATGTAATTTTCCACTGATTCGAGCTAATATAAAAGAAAACTTATATATATTACTTAGTTATTTAAATTAGATTAAAGATCGCTTATAAATCGAAAATATAGTGTTTGAGCGGCAATTTCTGACAATCGGATGGATATCTTACTTTGAATTAGCAAAAGTTGTGATTTATTTATGTAACCTCTAAAGGAAAGTGAATTTATATAATCATCTTGAATCTAAAACAAAAAATGATTTAAAATGTAATTACATTTGTTTAATAATTTATTATCGTCCCATACAGACAAAATTGCATGCAATAAATAGTCGTTTTTCATAAATTGAAAGACCAAAGAGCAGTCAGAGGCATATGTGGCATATTGCATACATCATGCATCAGTTATTAATATAAATTTTGAAGACGGTTATAAAAAAAACTTTTTTCTCAGTTCAGTTTAGTCTTTTTGTAATTCAAAAAATTAGAAAAAGATAAAGTGTAAAAAACTGAAATTAAAATTAATCTTACAGTTATGAATCCTAACTAAAACGAAGTTGATAAGTGTATAGATAATTAGAATTGATTTTATTTACCTTAATAAGATATTTGGAAGAATATACATGGTTAATGATATCGACCAGCGCTGTTAACAAGCTCATTTGTCTATATAAAATCAATTCGTACAATATATATGTTTTATTATATAATATATTATTGTTAAATAAAGTGTAAATTTATAAAACATGTACTTACTCAGGTTTCATAATCTCGAGCTTTCTAAATATCATCTCGAGTATGTCATGTGTGTTAGAATATTTTGCAATAACTGAATGAAAAATGTTTATGTACGAACGAATATTCGTAATGTCTTGTTGCCCTTCCTCTTGGAAACGTTCCGATAATAATGAAGAAGTAGTATTTGGAGTAGCATTCCTAAAACAAGTTAAGAAGGGTAGCAACGTATGATTACGTGCTTTGAACCATGTATCTCCTATATGTGTCCACGTAAATGAATAAGTTACTGCAACACCATTGCAATATGTCCAGTGCTTCCACCATGGTAAGAGGCTGAAGATTTAAAAAAAAATAATATATTTACACATGTAAAGACATTGTTTATTATATGTGTGAACCGAAATTTTGTCATAATTCGAAATACAAAAATGAAATTATGAAGCAATTGCACTTATAGAAAAATATTACGGATTTATTTCAGGATTTCCGAGATGTTGCATTAATTTACGAAAAGCTGATTGTTTGCACTCATCGAATTGGAAAATACATGCCCATTTCACAATTTCTTGTCTTAAATATTTAACAAAGTCATTTTCCACCAAATGTTCTTCATATCCTAGTGTCTTCAGTGGTTTTTCCAACAATTTTTTTAATTTCTCCTAAATGACGCAAGTTTCATTGATCGTAATGAAGCTCATTATTATAGATAGCACTGACAATTAATCGTAATGAATTCAAAAAGGGATTACTTTTTCTACGTTCTTTCTGATGTAATAATCAGTTCGAAATGATTTTGAAAATTGAAATATGGGTGAACTATTATTTTCTAGTTAAATTTACGAGAAAATCTATTTGATATAATTGATAGAAATAATTGTTTTAAATAATGTAATAATTCTGATAAAAATAATAATTCTTGCAGATTTTACCTGATATATCATTCTAACAAGAATTTCGATTATCTTAATTAGAATTCTAGGAAATTTAACAAAAACTTTCGATGCACATATTTTCAACTAGAAATTCTTTTTGATATATCTAATATTCATTGTTAAATATAATATCTATTGGACGTTACCATAATATCGGCGAACTCAATTTCTTCTCTGGAAAGTGGAATTAAATTCGACATATATTCAAACCCTTTAATCATTGGATACCACACTACGAAATTTGTTTCTTGCGATAAGAATTTCGTGAGATTCCAAAATGCAGATACATCGAGCTCACGATTCATCATCAAATGAAACGCATCATCAATAAATTTAGCACGATTGATGACACTTATACTCTTATAATCTCCAGCTGTGTCATTTAAATATTTTGCAATGTTTCCCCAGGTTATTGAATCATATTTGATTCGATAGTAACCTATTCATGAAAAAAAAAGTTAATTTATTTAACTGTATTATAAATTTTCCAATATTGACATTGAAAGAAATACTTTTCTTCATTTTATCTTCTTTTTTATATTAAAGAAACGTCACCCATACTTGTATGATGAAATATACTGAAAATTACTATATCTATAATACACATATTGTGTTTTTGAGTACATGCATTCCTACGTTTCATATAATGGGAACACTCATCTTGCATATTTTCGTTATTATACAGGATCATCAACTATCCGACTTAATGGAAATATTTGCAGAAGTATTTCTTGCTATTTTCATAATAACATAAAATGTGTAAAATTTTTTAAGTATATTTACCAGCTTGCTCAATGTTTACCATCCAAGATTTATTTAAAATAGCTGTGGGAAACTCGGAAGAACCAATATTTGGTTTTAAACATATTTTCCACATATTTTCATTTAATGATGATATTTCCCTTAAAGTTATGGGTATCAGCCACTTTCCGTAACTCGTTGTATTATAACTTTTCGATATTCTTTTTATAACTCGGGAATGTTCGTATTGTTCCCAGATTACAACAGGATAATGTTTGTACTGGATCCAAGTTAAGAACTCATTTGATGGTAAATTACAGTTATATGCTTCATCTAATTCTTCTTTCGTGGACCAAAAATTATAAGGTATTATCGAACTGAACGTCCTAAATTTAAAAAGTTATTGTAAATGATCAGCATAATGGATGGAAATTAAAAATGAGAGTTATTACTTAACTTATAATATACTTAGAACTCTACAACACAATTTTATGTCACACACATATTAGAGATGAAGGTCACCTAGACTGACTCTAGGACTTAAAAATATAGCCGCTTATTTTTTCGAAAGTAAAATTAAGTTGATATATAAACGGACAAAAAATTAAAAAGACATAAACAAATGAAATTGGAAAAAAAACTGTATGAAATCGAAACGAAGGTATTATAAAATATTGCAAATATTATGAAAATGTTTAAAACATTAATAGTCTATAAGAGTTGT
>NW_017296398.1:370-3854 GCF_001594075.2 Trachymyrmex cornetzi | reverse complement strand
CACACACACACACACACACACACACACACACACACACACACACACACACACACACACACACTCATGTATATTATACATGTATGTAATTAATTTTTGTATTATCTTCACTCACTGTCTGCTTACATATACATGGACATTATTTCGAAACACTTCATCAGTAATAGCAATTTGGAACATCCGTAAAACAATTATTGCTATAATAAGAAATATATTAATACATCGTAACTGAATTTTTTCCAACTAATCTTTTCCTGCCTTTTCTTTTATAATATATGTACTTATATAAATTTCTACTAATGGTTATTTAATTATTTTCACCTTTCATATAACGAGGAAAACTGAAAATTGAACTAATGTCCGATAAGTAAGTAATTTCCACAGGATTCATATTAAAATGAGAATCCAGATGAAGAGATTCGTATTGATTTTGAATTATGAAGAGATCCAAAATTTCAGAATTATTGAAGCTCTAGAAATAAAGTTACATAATTATGCATAAACGTTAAAGTACCAGCCATTTCCGCATATTGAGCTAACGTGTGCTACTGCACACTATATACAATACATGTGCACGTTTGTGCATTATTATTAAAATCATTTTACAGTTTTCATAATTCAGTTTAGAAATAACGCTTGAATCCACATCTATTAAAATAAGTTTTCGCACAATTGTGACATTATATGATTCAAATTGTGATTTTTTTTTTAAATTTAATTGAAAAGATTTTTAGGAGCTTTTTTCTAATTTTTACATAATATAATTATTCCTACTAAAAAGTATATCGTCGCGAACATCACATAATATATCGATTTTGGAGTGGCACCCTGTTGGACACGGCTCAATTGGATACGAGACATTCACAGCGTTTGAGACTACAAAGCTCCTAAGCACCGGTCGCCCGGATTGGTGGTGTCCTATCGAGCCGTGATCAATCGGGATCACTCCTCTTTCATATTGCGATATTAATAAATAGATAAACCTTAACAACAGCTTCTTCTCCGAACATAGTAGCAAGAGCATCGTGTAACCACAAATAAGACCAATCTGAACTGAGGAGGTTACTAAACCATTGATATGCTATTTTAGGTGCTATTAAACGTGCGACTTCCATTTTGCGTATAACTGGATCCAATGTTTCATCATAAATAAGATTGGATTCCCTAAAAAGTATTATAATTAATCTAACATGCTATACATTTTTATGGTTCTTTTTTAAATAAAACGTAACACTTTTTTTACACTTTCCTTTGTTTTTAATAAGTGTATAAGATATTTGATTTTATAAATTATAGATAATTATGTATATGGTAAATTACAATAGGATCAAATTATTTGCATTTTATTATATCTAGTTTGACATTAAATGTTGAATGTAATATCTCGTTAAAGATACACTTTCCTTATTAATTTTGTTAGGAATGTGGACTTTGCTTTTCGTGTTTCTTAATAAAGTACAATAAATGTCTAACACTTTATATACAATGTAATTCGTGTAATGTGACAGATGCAGTTGTGAATAAAATTTATAAAAATATATGAAAGTGTTTTATAAGTAGATGTTAAGTCTCCGGAGGAGATATCGTACCGTAAAATAGGTTTCGGTGAATATACTAAATAGGTAAACCAGCCCAAAACTTGACTCTGACATTTGGTGTCACAGGGAAAGACTCTCTGATTCGGTATAATTATCAAGGTTACTTATGGAAGCGAAAAGACATTTTCTAATTGCTTTTATTTTTTAAATAGTCTGTATATATTTTCAATCATACAGATTCTTTTAGTTATCTATACATGAACTATTTATACTTTGAGATATTCAAGACGAATTATTAAAACATCAATGTAGCATACAAAATATGTAATACTTTCTATTCTAGCGTATATTGGAATAATGTGAAAAATCGCGCAACTGATAATTTCTTTATACTCATATTCTGGTATTTTTATGCACAGTTGATGAAAAAAACACAATTGATTTTAGAAAAGAAATACAATTACAATTATTCTATATTTTTAAAAATAAATTGTACACGAATCACCTTGTATGTGTGATAATAATAGTTATTAAATGTATAACTTATTAAATTTTAATCTTCTAAATATTTATATAGATGCAAATTATTTTTTCGTTTAACATATTTTATATTTGAATGTATGCATTACGAATGAAATATGAGTCCCCATTTCGATATGCCGTCTTGTGGACAATTTGGAATCGCAATGTGATCCATTTTTGGAATATTTATCCCTCCAAATTCAGATTTTAACTGCAATGTAATATTGTTTATGATTTTGCGTGCAAACTCAAATTTTTCACGCCAGCCTTTTGAATCACAATCGCACCACAAAGTAATGTTTTCGTTAACTCTAAAGCGTTGATATTCAGTCAAGACTATCGCAATTTGGAAAATGGTCATTGGAGGCGTAATATAGAAGTATGTGCGTAATGAATCTTTATGACTATCAGAGATTATGGACTTTATCGGCATATTTGATAAAGCTGAACAAGAGCGAGGATGTTTTATTGAAATATTAAATGTGGCCTTTAATTGCGGTTGGTCCCAACAAGGAAATAACTGTCTCATTCCATTCCGCCCTTGAATGTATGGAGCTATCAACAAACTATTACAATTTGATAATTATTATATTTCAAATACAATAATGCATCTTTATAATTCGATTGAATTCCAACAATATCATTAAAAATTGGTATGAATTACATTTTGAATAAAAATAAGAAATAATTATAAATCACATCATGTATACGTATATTTTTAACCATTTATAATTTACTAACGTTACGATATTTCCTTTGGAAACATTTTTAAAGAAACTGTCTTCATGGTTTTCCCTTAGATGACTAAAAAATTGTATTTTGAATGTGTATAGTCCGGGAAGTAACATATAGAGTAAAGGAAATCCTAATACGTTTTTGCTGTATTTGTATTTATTCAATACGTAAATTATGGCGTTCTTTGTAGTCAAAGTTATATTCGCAAGACTTATTATCAGCTTTAGTTGATTCAAACTTATATAGTGAGTCGACTGTAGGATATTAATAGTTGTACTAGTTTTACCGCGAAAGAAAAATGAGTCATATTCATTTTTTAAACCAAACATTTCTTTCCAAATGTTATCAAGTTTATCAGTGTGTTCATAATTTGGGTTTATGTAGTCGAGCTGTATGCAGTAGTGCACTGGTATCATGTAATAAGGAAAATGTATGTAATTCGAAATGTTGAAATTGTTTTGTTCATCACTATTAAGAACAGCTATTGTCAGAATAAGTATTACTCTATTACTTATCTGTACTAAATTCATGTTGCCTCAGTTGTCGTTTTAAATATATATATCTGTCGGAAAGTTTAAAGAAATAATATAGTACTAATGATAATAATGCGCATTGTTATTGTACATGTTGTGAGAGAGAGAGAGAGGGAGAGAGAGAGGGAGAGGAAGAGGGAGAGGGAGAGGGAGAGGGAG
>NW_017296398.1:0-344 GCF_001594075.2 Trachymyrmex cornetzi | reverse complement strand
GAGTGAGTGAGTGAGTGAGTGAGTGAGTGAGTGAGTGAGTGAGTGAGTGAGTGAGTGAGTGAGTGAGTGAGTGATTGAGTGAGTGAGTGATTGAGTGAGTGAGTGAGTGAGTGAGTGAGTGAGTGAGTGAGTGAGTGAGAGTGGGAGGGGAGGGGGTGAGAGGGTGGGAGAGAGGGAGGGAGGGAGAGAGATAGATGGAGAAAAAGACGTTATTAAATTCGTTTCGTAATTGTAAACGCGTACAGATACGATTATATCTATTATTAAGAATAACACTAAACATTTTTTAATTCAATAATATTTTTAGCACTGTTGCGATTACGTTAAAGATATCGTTACAACGT
>NW_017296397.1:0-832 GCF_001594075.2 Trachymyrmex cornetzi | reverse complement strand
AAAAAGATTACTTTAAGGACTATTCTTCGCATGTTCAAAAGGATTACTTTGAAGACTATTCGTATATACTAAAGTATTATTTTGAGGACAATTCTTTGTATAAAAGAAGACATTACTTTGAAATTCTGTCCGAATAAGGAAAACTGTAAATATGGAGTATTAATCTTTGATTTATTGGACGTTACATATATCTATACATATACATATATACAGTGTTCAAAAAAGATCGGGAGAATTTTTGAAAAAAATGTTTCAAACAAAAGTTGTAAGAATAAAAGATCTATTTACAGATGTTATCAGACCTTGGGTGGCGTCGCCAAGGTCATTTCAATGTCAAATCGATTTTTTTAATGGGATACCCTATTTTTGATTCCAGAATCTAATAAACAGTAATAAGAGCTTTTTAAAACACTGTAATAATTTTTCATTAAACAATTTTCGAGTTATGAGTCAGGAACGTTACAATACCGCCGGCATTAATATTACCAAAAATGTAGCGCGTAGCGATTGCCTGATCGTATTTACACATTGTACGTATGTGTGTGTATGTGTGCGCCCGTTTTGAAAAATTCTTGATATTATTTGACTAGTAAAAGCAGGATTGGTTTATTCGGCCATAACGCATAACTCGAAAATTATTCAATGAAAAATAATTTTGTTATGTTTTGAAAAGTTCTTGACACCAGCTTTTAAATTCTGGAATAAAAAATTCGATGTCGCATTAAAAAAAAATCGATTTGATTTTGACCTGACCTTGGTAACGCCACCAAAGCTCAAACTGACAAGATCTGTAAATAGATCCTTTTATATCTTACAATTTTTATCTGAAACA
>NW_017296396.1:47164-47387 GCF_001594075.2 Trachymyrmex cornetzi | reverse complement strand
CTTGTCACATAAAGATAATTTTACATTGTCAACATCATGTATTTCAACAAATTTAATGACAAGATCCAGTATCATTACTTTCGATGGCGTAAATGACTGCACCAATCGCTGGATAGCTGTCCGTTTATTTCGATTAACGCCATTCACATAGTATGAAGCAGAACGATGCGGTTGCCTCGGGTATCGTCAATCGCAATTTCTACGTAAGACATTGGTCCCACAG
>NW_017296396.1:46821-47023 GCF_001594075.2 Trachymyrmex cornetzi | reverse complement strand
ACCAAAAACAAAATTCTTCCGGTGAAACAAATGAATCCATGTCTTCCGAGCGCTTGATGCAGTAACGTCACACGACCCGCTTTCAAATCCTATCCTCTTGTTTATTCATCATTATCAGAGGAATCACAGGGAGAATCTTCAGACCTAAAATTCGGCGGATAATAGACATGCAGATCGGTAATATACATACATCTCCGCCAAG
>NW_017296396.1:42653-43009 GCF_001594075.2 Trachymyrmex cornetzi | reverse complement strand
CTCGAAAGAATTCACCTCAGCATTTTTATCACTAGCAGCGCCTCGCGATAACGAACGGCTATCAGTCCATTATAATCAGATATCAGACTGATATTTAACAGCTCTTAACATCTATCGGACTGATATTTAACAGCTATAAACAGCTATCAGACAGATAGCTCATAGTAGATTGATAACAATCTAATAGCTGTTTATAGCTGTTAAATATCAGTCCGATAGATGTTAAGAGCTGTTAAATATCGGTCTGATATCTGATTATAATGGACTGATAGCCGTTCGTTATCGCGCGGCGCTGCTAGTGATAAAAATGCTGAGGTGAATTCTTTCGAGCGCGACGTCTTCTCGTATACTTTATG
>NW_017296396.1:42008-42462 GCF_001594075.2 Trachymyrmex cornetzi | reverse complement strand
GCATTGATCAAATTATAATTGATAAAAATGCTGAAGTTTATTCATGATATCATTTGATCACGTGATATAATTTTCGACTAAGGTGTAAACTTTTTACCGAGGCATTGCTCTTTTCCGTGGAATGGTATCATGTTCCAACGAACATCTTTACTACAAAATCTCGCACAGCGCCCGCGCTGCCAGTCATTTCCAAGACAGTAGGTCAGTCAGATAGCTGTTAGTGAGTCATGCAATAATGGAGTGTATTAGTGATTTGTTAGATGTTGTGTACAAGATACAAATACATTTAACGCTATTAGGTCTGTTCGCATTGCTTGCACTTTTTGCACTCCACATTTTTGCTTTCTCTCTTTTCAAAGCCAAATATACAGGGTGGACCATCTGAAGTGATAAAGTCAAATATCTCGAAAACTAGTAGGGATAGAGAAAAATGTTTCGTATGAAAAGTTTAGGG
>NW_017296396.1:39874-40985 GCF_001594075.2 Trachymyrmex cornetzi | reverse complement strand
ACTTCCCCCGTGTAACCCTAAACTTTTCATACGAAACATTTTTCTCTATCCCTACTAGTTTTCGAGATATTTGACTGGATCACTTCAGATGGTCCACCCTGTATATATATATATTTATATATATATATATATACAGGAAGTGAAGTTTCACATTTTTTAAACATATTTTTATTACTAATTTGTTCTCTCTATTCTTTATAATTATGAAAAAATTGATTCTTTGTGCTGTTTATTTTCAGATTTACTGAAAGGAAAGGCTTGAATTTAAAAGATAATGATTTATTTCTATGGTAGTTTTTTCATTATTAAAAACATACAATATAAAAATGAATGAAGGACTATTATAATTCAAACATAAAACAATAAGTAAAGAACAAAATTGTCCTCCAATATGTGGCTAATAAATAAACAATAAAAAAGGTTGAGCATATGCCACACACTAGATCTTGTTAGTGAAATATCATTAATATATTCGCATATAGAATTAAAAGTATTAATAATAATTATGCTAGTTACAATTAATCAAAATATATAAACATTTCGGCCCTGAATGTGGTCATCTTCAGTTATAAATAAATACAGTATATAAAATTATAAAGGTATTCGCACATACAAAATAACGGTTACAATTAGTAGATATAATAAAATTTTTTGTTGTCAAAGTATGAAATAACTCAATCTAATATTATTGAGTATTCAGTCATATGATGAAATTATCGATTAATGCGCAAATTCCTCCAATATACAATCTTATTTACAAGGATAGTTAACATCAAGTTATATTTGCCAAACTAAAATATATATGCCCAACTAAATATTATCATAACTTTTTAACAAACAATATTAATAACTCGTAAAAACTGTAATATTACATATATCTTGAAATCTCGTATCTTCATTCGATCATGGAAGAGTTGTACTTATCCCGTTATTCTTGTCAAAATTATCGTAAAATGCTTTTAAGCTTGAAGATGGCCACATTCAGGGCCGAAACGTTTATATATTTTGATTAATTGTAACTAGCATAATTATTGTTAATTCTTTTAATTCTATATGCGAATATATTGATAATATTTCACTAACAAGATCTAGTGTGTGGCATATGCTCAAC
>NW_017296396.1:38230-39324 GCF_001594075.2 Trachymyrmex cornetzi | reverse complement strand
AACATGTCATTTCGTTATAATATAAACTTTAATTTGCCGGCAATAAACAATAAAACATAAACAAAACAAAAACAGACATTTCGATCCCTGTTGGATCATTATCAGTGTTATAATATAAAAGTAAAACGGTGAAAATATTTAAAAAATTAGAATATAAAAATTATAATTCACTCTCAATCGCAAAAATTATAAGACACACAGTATTCATGTAATAAAAAAATCACGCTCAGTGTAACATGAAGCTTGTACAATGATTGTAGTCAATAAAAATGTGAACTTCTGGACATAGTATGCGGATTAGAACAAAATTGTATCTGTTAAAACGTATATAAAATTATTATTTAAAAAATATAATATTAAAAGTGCATAAAGCAAAAAAAAATAAATACCAAATACAAAAAGAAAATAATATATACAGGGTGACCCATTTTAACTTAGCCAAATAATTCGAAACATCGCGATTATATAAAAATGTTTAAAACAAAAATTGTTGGATATGCAGGGGCTGATTGAACTATGACCTTGACAATGACCTTGACCTTTATTTTCAAGGTTATTTGAAGGTCTACTTTCAATTTTCAAATAGAAACCTATATTTTTGATCCCGGATTTTGAAAGAGCGCAAAATTTTACGTCCAGATGAACTTTCATTATGGGTCAAAGTTGACCATAGAGGTCATTTCAAAGACAAATTCCTAATCGAAGCAGAAAGCCAAAAAATCTTGATTTTTCCTGGATAGTGTTTGTGAGAAAAATTGTTGGATTTCGAGGGGAGATCAAACCATAACCCTGACAATGTCCTTGAACCCATATTTTCATGACCATTTCAAGGGCAAGTGGGGATTTTTAATAAAATTTTATAAAAGTAATGGGGATAAAAGTAATTTCCTCTAAATCGACCTAGCGTGAGTTGGGCTGTTGTTGGTTCGCACTTACCTAGACAACCAAGGGGCCTAACACAGAACTGGCTACTTACCTCGGTGAAGAGACGACCCACCAGTCACATAGTGCAAAACCCTGCCCCACAGCTACCTTGGTTCAGCGCTTAAGCCTTTCCACCATCTATAATGTCCTACAGCCCCTAGGGAAGGTAT
>NW_017296396.1:33609-38078 GCF_001594075.2 Trachymyrmex cornetzi | reverse complement strand
CCAGTGAAGGCAAGGTCGAGTGGTGACCCAACCAGTTAAGGCAAGATTGCATTGTTATCAGCTCTCTCCGCATGGAGGAGATGCTCAAAGTGTGCACCATTATTTTCTAAGCATAACAGTAATCGACGGCGAAAGTTACGTTGTACATTTCCAAGCATTAAAGGAGTTATCGCTCACAAGCTCTTCTTATTCTTTCCATCATATTCAATCTTGTCGTTGGAGCTTCACTATACAATGCATCTTTAACGTATCCCCATAAAAAGAAATCAAGGGGGTTCAAATCCGGTGATCTCGGAGGCCACAGAATTGGTCCACCCCGCCCTATCCACCGATTTGAGAATCTTTGATTCAAAAACATCTGTATAATACGAGCATAATGAGCAGGACCATCTTGTTGATACCATAAATTTAGTCTAACTGCAAGGGGAACATTCTCTAGGTATGCTGGCAAATCATTTTCGAGGAATTCCAAATACATTGGACTATTAATTGTACGTTCAAAAAAACGAGGTCCAATGACTTCGCCATTGCAAATGCCTACCCATACGTGTAAATTCCAACGATGTTGATTAAGCACCTCACGATACCAATGTGAATTTTCTGGTGACCAATAGTGGCAATTATGCCTATTGAGACTACCATTGCTGATGAATGTTGCTTCATCACTGAAACAAACATTACTGAAAAAATCTGGATTCTGATCTAACATCTCAAGAGCCCATCTACAAAATTGTACTCTGAGTACGTAGTCGGCCTCACTTAATTCCTGTACCAGAGTAATATGATACGGATGGTAATTGACTGATCGTAACAATCTGTGTACCGTAGTTTGAGGGATTCCCAGTTCTCGTTCTATTTGACGGGTACTAATATGGGGATTTTGATGAACCATAGCCAAAACTGCGAGCAATCTAGGATCATTATTATTATGAAGTCTATTCCTTCGCCTTTCGCGATGAAGTGGATTATTACGAGATCTCCTTTCAATGTCCATAATTTGTTGAGCAGTAGGATGGCGGCGATTTGGGAATCGCTCCGTATAAGTACGGGCAGTAATTCTGTAATTTCTACCACATTCACCAAAGGTTATGAGAATGTCGACTACTTCTGTAGGCGTATAATTTGCCATTTTACTGACCAGAATTTTATCAGATTACAAATGTTAAAAAAAATACATAAACTCTTGTGACTTTGGCAATAAATGGACAAAATTTTGAAGGGATACTTAGAGGAACTCCATCAGATGGAAAGTTTAATTTTCGATTTTCAAGGTAAGGTATGCTAATATCTAAAGAATCACAACAAGGAAATACATATGTAGCATAAAATTTTATTAAAAATTTTAGAAAGAAAAAGGGCTACGAGCCTGAAATATGTCGTTAAAAATATAACATTTGAAATAGAAATAACATATCACATTTATTTATATTTTGACAAGTTTAATGTGATGGTAAATAGAACAGCTAACGCAAAAATCAACAAACGTTTCGATCCATATCGGATCATTATCAGTGTTATATACAAAAACGTAAACAGTACAATAATAAAAGAATATAAAAATTATATAATCGCTCTAGATCGCAAACTTAAATGTAAGAAAATGGAAGAACTTGAGATGTAATAAGTCCGTATGAATGTTCCAATCCAGCAACAATTTAAAACTTTCGGCATTGTGCGTGGAAAAATTAATGTAATGTCTGATAAAAATTATGTACAATCATTCAATGTAGCAAAACACAAATGTTGATAAAAAAATTCAGTAAACTATATAATAATAATTCTTACAGAAAGCTTCAAAGATTACAATTAAATTATGTAAAAACAGTTATGCGACTAGAGTTAAGTGATGCTTACTGTCATTTAAATTTTACCAGAACAGACATTTTCCAACTTTCTAATACGGTTCCTGTTTTGTTACCATACTTTTTAAGTTGCGGATTTTTTAAATATTTGGATTATATAAATAGTTCATTTTTCGTAAAACAGTCCAATAGAATAAATAAAAAAATTGAATGGCTTTTACATAAAAAACGCAAAATTATCATATCCAATATTAAACCTATTTCTTATAATTGTTCGGTTTCTAATATAAACAACAAATATTTTAATAAATTTCAACTCACACACCATGACAATCCAACTAACAGCTACATCGAATCTGAGAGAATTGATATTCGACCACAACATTTTAAAGAAACTTCCTCTTTGGATACCTTACATAATAAATGGTTTGTCAATTTTAGTGACAGTGACATTCCTTTGGAAGTTAAACTTTTATTACAACTTGGTGAGAAATTTGGCCTACCAATTAATAAGAATAATAAAGAAAAGATCTTGGTAGAGTTCATTAAACAAATTGAATGTAATATTATTGGTAGACCAAAAAACATTATAAATTTTGTCAGAAATAATTCCACTTCAATACTTAACAGATTTCAAAACAATTTTCCCTCTCTTAACTCATATGATAAACAAATTTGTCATTGGTTACAGGCCACAAAGAAATTTATTAGCGACCATCCTAATTTATTAATCACTAACGCTGACAAGGGAAATGTCACTGTTATACTTGATAATAATGTATATATTGAAAAAATGGAGGAAATTCTCTCGGATTCGAATACATATGAAAAGATTACCAATGATCCTACAAAAAAAGTAACTCGGGACCTGCGTGTTTTGTTGGTAAGATGGAAGTGCAATGGTTTCATTGACGATGTTACATATCGCAGATTACTTACTACTGATGGTGTTATTCCTAGAGCTTACGGTTTAACCAAAATACATAAGGATGGTAACCCATTGAGAATTATAGTGTCTTCCATTAATGGGGCATTATATGCTCTTTCTCTTTTTATACACAACATCATTATTAATAGTATACCGAAGACGTTTAGTCATATTAAAGACAGTTTTCAATTAGTGGAAAAATTGAACGGTAGAATTGTTGACCCAGGTTATGTTTTGGCTTCGCTTGATGTGGTGTCCCTCTTTACAAATACTCCTACCGATCTAGCATTGAATAGCATTGATAGGAGATGGGAACACATCTCGGCGAAGACTTGCATTCCAAAAAGTGAATTTATCATTGCAGTTAGATTTATTTTGGGGTCAACTTTCTTTGCATTTAATAAAAAAATTTATAAGCAAGTATTTGGTACTCCAATGGGTTCACCTCTATCACCTATTATTGCTGATATGGTTCTTCAAGATCTTGAGAGGAGTGCCATTAACAAGCTAAGGGTTGAGCCGATATTCTACTTTAGATATGTAGATGATATTATACTTGTGCTTCCATCTGACAATATAATTGACACACTCAACACGTTCAATTCATTACATACCCGATTACAATTTACTTTGGAAGTTGGTACCGAGGGTAGAATCAGTTTTTTAGACACTAAAATTATCATACAAAATAATAGAATTATTTTTGATATTTTTCATAAAAAGTCTTTTTCCGGTAGATTCCTCAATTTTTACTCCAACCATCCTTTCTGCCACAAGAAAGGTACAATTATCAGCTCCATAGACAAGATTCTATTACTATCACATCCATCGTTCCACCAGAAAAACTTGATTGAAGCTATCGACACTTTTCTAGATAATGGTTATCCACTAACCTTACTTTTTTCCACAATAGAACAAAGAATAAAATTCCATACACTTAATAAAGATACTACACATAATCTACCAGTTAAAGACAAATATTTTACTATTCCTTATGTCAAATCAATTTCTGAAAGTTTTCTACCTATTTCTAGTGTGTTCCATTGTAAATTAGCATTCACTATCCCTAACACACTGAAGAGTCTTATTAAGAGGGGCAAAGACAAGTTGGAATACATGTCAAATCAAAATGTAGTATACAAGATCTCTTGTGAAGATTGTGATGCCAGTTATGTCGGCCATAAAGAGAAAGTTGAGCACGAGATTAAATGAACATAAGGCAGACATTAGAAAGAATACTGGTTCACCAATTGTAATAACCGACACAATGCCGAAAGTTTTAAATTGTTGCTGGATTGATGATTGGAACATTCATACGGACTTATTACATCTCAAGTTCTTCCATTTTCTTACATTTAAGTTTGCGATCTAGAGCGATTATATAATTTTTATATTCTTTTATTATTGTACTGTTTACGTTTTTGTATATAACACTGATAATGATCCGATATGGATCGAAACGTTTGTTGATTTTTGCGTTAGCTGTTCTATTTACCATCACATTAAACTTGTCAAAATATAAATAAATGTGATATGTTATTTCTATTTCAAATTTTATATTTTTAACGACATATTTCAGGCTCGTAGCCCTTTTTCTTTTTAAAGTTTTTTAATTTATTGAGCCTTAATAATACTACTTTTTTTATTAAAAATCCCCACTTGACCTTGAAATGGTCATGAAAATATGGGTTCAAGGACATTGTCAGGGTCATGGTTTGGTCTCCCCTCGACATCCAACA
>NW_017296396.1:31529-33446 GCF_001594075.2 Trachymyrmex cornetzi | reverse complement strand
TTGAAAATTGAAAGTAGACCTTCAAATAACCTTGAAAATGAAGGTCAAGGTCACAGTTCAATCAGCCCCTTCATATCCAACAATTTTTGTTTTAAACATTTTTTTATTTAATCGCGATATTTCGAATTATTTGGCTGTCTAAGTTAAAATGGGTCACCCTATATTTAACATTAAATAAGTAATCTAGAATTCTTAGAAATATAAACTTAATTAATAAATAATAAATTAATGTGTAAATAACCAAGAAAATTAATAGAAAATTACAATTTGTAACAATTAAAATAAATAATGAAAAAAACATTACCGATCATATGTCAGTATAAAATAACATTGTCTATTGTAATTACAAACTAAAATATATTAAAATAAATTGTGTAACAGTTAAAATAACATTTGATATATACCTTATAGAACATATGCCAATATAATATAAAAATATCAAATTATCAGACAATGCGATGAGAGTGGAATGGTCATCTCTCTAGTGTGTTCAGAGACAATGTGAGTAAGACAATCTTTGGTAAGCAGGTTGAAGTGGAAACGCCGAAGGAAGAAGTAAATAAGAGAGGGAGAAATAAAGTAGAGGGAAAAGAAATTGGGAAGAAGGCAAGTAAAAAGGAAAGCAGTTAAGAAGGAGAAAGAGATTGTATAATTTGCGGGTAAGACTCGGGCAATGATTCTGTATCATTCATTTTAATTAGACCCTGTTTTTGTCTTTTGACGTGAATCATTTCAGACACCAATATCTTATTATACGAAGATTCGCAATCTAAAATTCTCACATTGTTCCATCTAAAGTTGTGGTCAAAATTGACACGATGATCAGTTATGACAGTGGGAGAACCTGTATTCTTCCTAATGTCAGATTTATGTTCATGTAACCTTGTACTCAATCTTTTCTTTGTCTGACCAACATAACTCGTTTCACAGTCATCACACGAGATATTATATACAACATTTTGATTGCATAAAAATTCCAACTTATCTTTTCCCCTTCTGATAAGACCTTTTAAAGTGTTAGGGATGGTAAAAGCTAATTTACAATGGACCATGCTAGAAATCGGAAGAAAGCTCTCTGAAATAGACTTAACATAAGGAATAGTGAAATATTTATCTTTCACTTGTAAATTATGTGTAATATGTTTGTTGTGGATATGGAATTTTAGTCTTTGATCAATTGTAGAAAAAATGAAAGATAAAGGATAACAATTGTCCAGGAAAATATAAATAGCTTCTATTAAATTTTTTTGTTGGAAACATGGGTGTGATAATAAGAAAATTTTGTCTATGGAACTGATGATTGTACCTTTCTTATGACAAAGAGGATGATTAGAGTAAAAATTAAGGAACCTACCAGAAAAAGTCTTCTTATGATATACAGGGTGTCTCAAAAAATGTGACTGAAACACAGTGGGGACATAGATTGGATCAAGGGGAACAAAACAGTTTTGTACCATTTTGCAGTTGACGCAATATTTAACGAGATATTAACGTTTAAAGATAGGCGAATACGAGCTTCCGACCAGCCTACTGATCATGTACTGCTGCCGGCAGGATAGCCTACCGTCCCCACCATGACGCGCCGGTCGAGGGGCGGGCCGCGAGGAGCGGGGATGGCCTGGCAAGCGAGCCACTCAGAACGGCGCGCTCCTCCATAGGGAGGAGAAGGATAGCGCTTCGCCGCCTGACATGTCCTGTGTTTCGCCGTATCGGGCCCATACTATCCAAGAATGTCATTTTAGTTTTGAAGTTTCCCTTATCATTTCTTAATCTTATCGTTTCTTTACAATTCTTATCGTTATAAATCACATTATTGAACACGATTAAATACGTTTTAACACAATTAGGTATGTTAAGCGAGGTAATTAATTAAAAGAGCACTACGCAAAACGTATGCTGTTCATCGCGATACCTTTC
>NW_017296396.1:30903-31498 GCF_001594075.2 Trachymyrmex cornetzi | reverse complement strand
TTTGTTTTGTTATACGACGCTTTTATTCAATTACGCTACAAGACACACTTTGTCGAAGCTAATATTATTTAATTAATCAAGTAAGCGGAATAAAAATTCTTTAATTACCTGATCAATCAAGTAATCGAAATAAAAAATTTTTAATTGCCTGATTAATCAAGTAATCGAAATAAAAAATTTTTAATTTCCTGATTAATCAAGTAATCGGAATAAAATATTTTTACTTTTACATTTTTTCCGATTACTTGATTAAGGGAGGGGTATAGTTAATTCGGTCAAAAGAAGGCATGTTTATCAGGTAATTAAAGAATTTTTATGTCGCTTACTTGATTAATTAAATAATATTAGCTTCGACAAAGTGTGTCTTGTAGCGTAATTGAATAAAAGCGTCGTATAACAAAACAAATGGAAAGGTATCGCGATGAACAGCATACGTTTTGTGTAGTGCTCTTTTAATTAATTACTCTTTTAATTAATTACCTCGCATACCTAATTGTGTTAAGGACGTTCTCCGACTGCAGTTGTGCTCAACCTAAAGTTTACTCGCGTCCACGCAATCGCCCCTACACACAGAAAATATTAGTTGAGTATCACC
>NW_017296396.1:27127-30132 GCF_001594075.2 Trachymyrmex cornetzi | reverse complement strand
ATAATTCTATTATTATCTATAATAAGTGTTGTGTCTAGAAAACTCAATCTGCCTCCCGAACCAACCTCCAAGGTAAATTGTAGTCTCGTATGTAGAGAATTAAAAGTATTAAGTGTATCAATTATAATATCAGGAAGCGCGAGAATAATATCATCTACATATCTGAAATAAAACAAAGTCTCTACTGTTAATCTATTGATAGCTATTTCTTCTAGATCTTGCAGTACTATGTCAGCGATTATCGGCGATAAAGGTGAACACATTGGAGTACCAATAACCTGTATGTAAGTTTTATTGTTAAAGGCAAAAAAGGTAGAATCTAAAATAAATTTAACTGTAATGGTAAATTCATTTTTAGAAACGTTAGTCTTCGCTGAGATGTATTCCCATCTCCTGTCAATGCTATTCAATGCTAGATCAACAGGAATATTAGTAAAAAAGAACACTACATCCAACGAAGCCAAAACATATTGAGAATCAAACCTTTTACCATTTAATTTCTCAACTAAATGGAAACTGTCTTTAACGTGGCTAAAAATCTTTGGTATGCTGTCGTTAATAATGTTGTGAAGAAAAAAAGAAAGAAAATATAAAGGACTATTGATAGAAGAAACAATCACTCTCAATGGGTTACCGTCTTTATGAATTTTAGTCAAACCGTAAGCCCTAGGTATAACACCATCAGTTGTAAGTAATCTTCGATATGTTTGATCGTCAATGAAACCATCGCGCTTCCATCTCACCAACAACGCACGTAAATCCTGAGTTAACTTTCTAATTGGATCTTTAGCAATGACTTCGTAAGTATTAGAATCTGAAAGAATCTCTTTCATTTTTGTTATGTAGGTGTCTTTGTCAAGAACAACAGTGACATTCCCTTTGTCAGCGTTTGTAATAAGAATATTTGGTTATTAATAAATTTATTAATTATGTGTAGCCAATTTGAAATCTGTTTGTCAAAAAAATTAGGAGAAGGAAAATTATTCTGAAATCTGTTGAGAATTGAGATAGAATTGTTTCTAACAAAATTGATAATATTCTTGGGTCGACCAATAACATTATTCTCAATTTGTTTAATAAACTCAATCAAAGTTTTTTCTTTGTTATTCTTATTAATTGGAAGCCCAAATTTCTCACCAAGTTGTAATAGATATTTAACTTCAAGAGGAATGTCAATGCTGCTTAAATTAACGAACCATTTTTCATGTAATGTATCTAGAGAAGGTGCATAACTGAATATTTCAGGATTAATGTCTATTCTTTCACAGTCAATACATCTGTCTTATGAGTTATTACGGTATGTGAATAGAAAATTGTTAGAATTGTCATTATTATCATTAAAAACCGAACAAACATAAGGAATAGGTTTAATTTTAGATTTAGATAGTGTACATTTTTTTTGGCGTAACCAATCTATCTTTTTAATAATTCTATGCATTTGTTCCAAAAAATAAGAATTGCTAATATGATCCAGATATTTAAAAAAATTACAATTTACAGAGGCTGGCAAAATATCAGGAACCATATTAGAAAGATTAAAAATATCATTTCTGGTTAAATGTAAGTGGCAGTGAGCATCCTTCAACTCTAATCGTATAATTGTCTTTACATGTTTTAATTGTATCATTTCTAGTTTTCTATAAGAAGTACTATTATACAAAGTAAAATTGTTAAATTTAGTGAGTTTATATAAATGTGGAGGAATTAATTCCAATTTCAGACAAGTATTTATAAATTTGATACGGACCCTAATATTAACGCTCAATTTAATTAGATTACATAATCGTTTAAGAAAATTACAAGTATGAACACCAAATTGATCTCTAATAAAAGCGAAGATAAACGATATAGATTCGTGATAATAACGCATTATTTCGCCCGCATAAATTAAAATTACCTTTATAAAAAAAGGTAAAAAAAAGGCGCCAAGTGTGCATGTACCTTCCATAAAAACTGTACTTTACGTAAACTAAAAAAAAACCGTTACATGAATAATATAGTTCATGTGATATTATTAATTTTTTATTATCAATTACCCCTCAGTAGTACGTATGCATGTATTAAAAAAAAAATGAAATCAAATCTTTAAATTACGCCAATTGCAAAACGAATATATAATTTCTTGCAACATGTAACATATACTATTGTATTTTGTAAATTGCGAAAAGAACATATATTTTATTGCAACATAAAACATTTAATTAACGAGACAAAATCATACGTACCTTTATCTTTCTATTCAAGAGTCTTTTATATTTGCAATGGAATACAACATTTAATATAAAAAAAATTAAAGACGATGCATCACAAAATGAGAAAATTTTATTAAAATAAAACTTTTTATGTAAAAATACTTGGCGCGCTGCTAGACCTCAAAATATAATAAGTAAATGTTACATAAAAGGAATAAACAATGTTTACTGTTTAATTAACGTTAATTAATATTAAAGTTACAATCACAATTACGCGCGCGCCATTAAGATTATAATTAATTTTAAATCTACTTTTAAATTTAACTTAAACCGCATGTCTTACAAATCCGAAATCATTATTCTAGTCTTATACGCTTTTACAATACATAACGCACACACACACACACACACACACACACACACGCGCGCGCGCGCGCGCGCGCGCACACACACACACACACACACACACACACGCGCGCGCGCGCGCGCGCGCGCACACACACACACACACACACACACACACACACACCATATAAATACTCATTCTATATTAAATCTAAACCGCATACCTATCTAAATCTGGTCGCACATATGAACACGCTGTACATTATTAATTCTCTTTCTTAAATCTCTTCATTACTTTTCATATTTGGTATTTTTAATATAAATTTACCTTTTCAAAAAAAAGGTAAAAAAAGCGCTAAGCGTTGGTGAAACTGGCCCAAATGGTGCTTCTCGTAAAGAATCACCATTTGGGACAGTTTCACCAACGCCAATTACTTAATCGGCCGTGAAACTGATAACTAATCACGT
>NW_017296396.1:25963-26814 GCF_001594075.2 Trachymyrmex cornetzi | reverse complement strand
ATTCCTCTTAAATGAAATTATTATATTACAATTCATTCAAAGACATTTCCTCTTCCAACTAAAGTAGTGGTTATTTAATTCTCTTTCAAAATATTATAAAAAACATCACAAACTTGCGTTATCTTGCTCAATTTAAGTGTTATCACAAAAATTAAAGAATTAACCGTATAAAATGAAAAAAATTTAATTTAAATAGAAAAACTTTCATGTAAAAACACTTGCGCTGCTAGATAGAGTAAGAAAAAGTATAAGAACAATTTAAAATTCGAATGGTAATTAATAAAAATAAATAATAAAAGATAATTGTATATAATTTAAAAGTAACAATAATAATATAATTGTAATATAATTTAAAAGTAATAATAAAAGTAATCATAAATTCTCTTTCATAATGCATGACTTACAAGTCTAAATTTATTTTTTTTTATTTAAACTTAATAGCATTCACAACGATCATAACGTACACAACTCTATAACTCAATCATCATATATACACATGCTATATATATTAACTCTCATTGGGGATGGTTTTTATTTTCCTTATTTTTCGAAGTATTCATATTTTTTAATTTTTTAATATGATTATGACTTTTCTTATTAATATGTTTCTTATTTATATTATTTTTCTAAGTATTACATTCTTATCCTTCTTATTTATATTCATGCTTTACTACTATCCTACCAAGTTATTTATTATATCCAGATCTAGCAGTGCCAAGTGTTTTTACATGAAAATTTTTCTATTTAAATTTAATTTTTTTCATTTTATACGGTTAATTCTTTAATTTTTGTGGTAACATTTAAATTGAGCAAGGTAACGCAAGTTTGTAATGTTTTGTATAATATTTTGA
>NW_017296396.1:24645-25565 GCF_001594075.2 Trachymyrmex cornetzi | reverse complement strand
GGAGGAATAAAATGATAAAATTTAATTTGTTCGAATTACATGGAATTTAACTTGGCGCCAATTGTTGATATCAAATCTTTTATACAAATGATACATATCATTAATTCTACTAAACAGCAAACGTGATTAGTCATCAGTTTTTCAGCCGATTAAGTAATTGGCGTTGGTGAAGTTGGCCCAAATGGTGATTCATTACGAGAAGCACCACTTGGGCCAGTTTCACCAACGCTTAGCGCTTTTTTTACCTTTTTTTTAAAAAGGTAAGTTTATATAAATTTTAAAAATTCCATAGAGAGAATCTTTTATACACATGATATTTATTATTACCGTCTAAATCATAAAAGGTCGTCGATGCACCACAGCACAATCATCACCAATGTCATTGCGATCAATTTGTTTCGGATTAATAAAAAATTCTCTAACCAATCTTTCTCCTTCCTTTTCGTTGCCTGTAAATTTAAGACGACAATATTCACCATGATAAGAAATTAAAACAGAAATCTATTCAGGAAGAATTACCAATGTGAGCCGACACAAAATGTTTTTTGCGAAAAAATAACTGTCATATATTATAAATCACAAGTATAAATTACAGATGTTTCGACATCATTATTGTGTTTGCTTCAGATGTATAAACCATATTCTAGATATAGTAAGCAAGTTTACTTTATTTTATTGGGATGCTTACTACATCTAGAATATGTTATTCCTACATTTAAAGAGGACACAATAATGATGCCGAAACGTTTGTAATTTATGCTCATGATTTATAATATATGACAGTTATTTCACAAAGGAACATCTTGTGTTGGCTCACATTGATAACTTATTTGTTAAATATTGAAAGAGAAGCTTTGATTTATTATTACCGTATAAATCATAAAAGGTCGTCGATGCACAAATCCACAGCACAATCATCA
>NW_017296396.1:23555-24328 GCF_001594075.2 Trachymyrmex cornetzi | reverse complement strand
ATTTAATAATGATGTCGAAACGTCTGTAATTTATGCTCATGATTTATAATATTGATAAAAAATACTATAAACATAGTATAATTATTATATGAATGTATAGAAGTAA
This sequence comes from Trachymyrmex cornetzi, assembly GCF_001594075.2. Taxonomy (NCBI): domain Eukaryota; kingdom Metazoa; phylum Arthropoda; class Insecta; order Hymenoptera; family Formicidae; genus Trachymyrmex; species Trachymyrmex cornetzi. The sequence goes on along the minus strand of NW_017296396.1, from coordinate 24,222 downwards.
AAACAGTGTGTGTAACTGTCAATTAATGTAAGGCATGATTGTTTAATAGGGCTACTGTTACCAACGCAGATTAACTTAATCAATTAACTCAAGCAGTATAGCTAACAGCAAGTCTGTATATCGTTCTTATTATTATGTTCATGATATACTTTAATCTCTGCGTTTCTACTTAATTCTGTCTGTAATAGAATGACTGCTGATTGAGTATCGAGGTTGGTAACAGTTGCTCTTAGAATATTATAAATGTAGTTATAATATATAATAATTATAGTAATATGAACCAACAGGAAATCTGTATATCGTTCTTATTCTCTTCGTGAATCATACATAATAATAATTAGATAATTTGCGGAAGAAATGAAATATAATATTACTTGTGTTTATTACATATTCGTAAATTCCATTTGAGAAAAATCTTGATATGCAATAGCTCCTGGCAGACTTGGGAAATTGTTCGTTGCAGATAAACAGATATCTAAACCATACGTGAATGAGAATTTAACAAAGTTCCAAATTTTGTTACAAACATCTTTGTGTAAATTGCATTTGAGACAAACCTTGACAAGAACTGCATCATGAAACGTATCTTTAAATTACAAGTTACATAATAATGTACGTACAAGGTCGAACCTCCTCGAGGTTGATAAAATCATTCGACGCATTTTTG
>NW_017296396.1:21754-23348 GCF_001594075.2 Trachymyrmex cornetzi | reverse complement strand
TGACCATGCACATTGCCAGCGCCATATTTGCCTCTAGCGCCGAAAAATCCAAAAGGACATTTCCCCCACCCCATAGCCTTATCGACGACGACGACGATGACGTTTCTTAAATTAAAAGTTTTAAGTTCGGATTTTGCATCATTTTCCATCGCAATATCTCCGCTCGTAGAGCACGTAGAGAAAAAACAAAAACACTTTCATTATATATTCCGAGCGGATTCCATCGATTGAGCACACTTAGAACTCAATCGGGACAGCCGTTATTGAGATCCCATAATCGCCGTCTGGAAATCTCTCTCTGACAGATTCGCGTAAAGTAGCCACGGCAGTGTCGCTGCGCTTGTCTTAGCGCCGAGACACTACCAGTGTCTTCAGATCGACAAAGTCCCAAATTTTGTTCCAAACGAAAATGTTCCAAACTGGTCCAGCTTTTAAAAATAAAGTTTTTAATAGTCTAGTCAGTTGAGGTAAAGTCAACGAGTTCCACCAATTTTCAATAATACCTGAAAATGAATTTCGTAAAAAAAGCTTTATACATAATGATAATTAGATAATTTGCGGGAGGAATGAAATATAATATTACTTGCGTTTATTGTATATAATATGCAAAAGCTCCTGGCAGATTTGGGAAATTGTTCGTTGCAGATAAACAGACATGTAAACCATACGCGTGAGAATTTGACAAAGTTCCAAATTTTATTCCAAACATCTTTTCGTAAATTCCATTTGAGAAAAATCTTCTTGACGTTTTCTGGATGGATTCATTAATAAGAGGTTTACTTTACCACAAGAAAACCTCGACAAGAAATGCATCATGAAACGTATCTTTAAATTACAAATTACATAATAATCACCGATTAGGGTTAATCGAGTTGATGATATCCTTTGTATATATGATCGTATACAAACTTACCTTTTTAAAAAAGGCAAAAAAAGCGCTAAGCGTGCATGTTTCTCGTGTAGAACCACCATTTGGGCCGGTTTCACCAATTATTTAATCAGCCGTGGAACTGATGACTAATCGCGTTTGCTGTTTAGTAGAATTGAGCACTTACGGTTGACAGTGAATCACCGATTAGGGTTAATCGAGTTGATGTTTTTTCTTCAAGGATATTCTTATAATGATATGTATCATTCGTATAAAAAATTTGATATCAACAAAACTGGCGCCAAGTTAAATTCCATGTAATTCGTGCGGATACCAAATTATATAAATAATATTAACTTTAATGATATCATTCCTATAAAAGATTTGATATCAAGAACTGGCGCAAAGTTAAATCCTATTTCTCTCTCTCTCTCTCTTTATACCATGTCAAATTATTAATCTTATAATATGTATCATTTGTATAAAAGAATTGATATCAACAACTGTGGCGCCAAGTTAAATTCGACTATCAAAATGAAATGTAAAACTCAAGTGATACTATCTTTATTATTTACTTAATCCAAATAGTACTATCTATAATTTTTATGCAACGAAACCTAAGTATACGTATACTTATTGAAGAATCTTCCTATTCCAACTCAAATGGTTTAAATTCCTCTTAAATGAAATTATTATATCACATTTCATTCAAAGACATTTCCTCTT
>NW_017296396.1:16332-21607 GCF_001594075.2 Trachymyrmex cornetzi | reverse complement strand
AAAAATTTCAAATGTACGTCCAGTTTCAAACGAAGATCGCGGTCCGCGAAGGGAACCGAATGAATAAAAAATTCTGGGAGACCTTTCGTACATGCGACCAAAAATTTTCTTTTTCGTCCTCGCGTCCTATGGGAAAATCTAAAAGAATGAGATCGATGTCTGACATCACTAACGATAAAAAAACAATAATTCGAAGAGATAACGGTCTCGGAAGCTCTTCAAGTAATGCAAACTCCGCGTTATCGCTCGTACTTGCGCTCGATTTCCTACGCTTGTCCCAGAGCCTGGAACCAAAATGTTAAAGTTTTTCTGTAACGTCTGAGACTACAGATGAATAAAAAAACTAATTCATTCAGATCGAGTATCCGGAAGGCCTCCGAATAATGGCAAACGCCCTCGCGATCGCCCGTACTTGCGCTCGAAAATTTCCTACGCTTGTTCCAGGGTTTGGAACCAAAATGTTAAAGTTCTTGTGTAATGTCTGAGACTAAAAACGAATAAAAAAAAATAATTGGTTCCGATCGTGCATCCGGAACGTCTCCGAATAACGGGGTAACGCCCGCGCGATCGCTCGTACAAGCACTCGAAAATTTCCTACGCTTGTCCCAGAGATTGGAACCAAAATGTTAAAGTTCTTGTGTAATGTCTGAGACTACAGACGAATAAACAAAAATAATTGGTTCCGATCGTGTATCCGGAACGTCTCCGAATAACGGGGTAACACCCGCGCGATCGCTCCTACTTGCTTGAGTTATAGAGTCGTGTAAATTATGAACGTTGTGAATACTATTAAGTTTAAGTCTGAGAAAAATAAATTTATATTTGTAAACATACGTTATAAAAGAGAAATCATTAATAAAATTTATTCTTATTTAGTGTAAAGTTAAGATTAAATTTATTATTACTTTTATCATTACATTTAAAATATAATTACATTTATTACTTATATTTATTAATTACTATTCTAGTTTTAAATTGTTTTTATAGTTTTTCTTACTCGATCTAGCAGCGCCAAGTGTTTTTACATGAAAAATTTTTCTATTTAAATTAAATTTTTTCATTTTATACGGTAAATTCTTTAATTTTTTGTGATAACACTTAAATAAATTGAGCAAGGTAACGCAATTTTGGGATAATATTTTGTATAACGTTTTGAAGGAAAATTAAATAACCACTATTTTAGTTGGAAGAGGAAATGTCTTTGAAGAAAATGTGATATAATAATTTCATTTAAGAGGAATTTAAACCATTTGGATTGGAATAGGAAGATTCTTCAATAAGTATACGTATACTTAGGTTTCGTTGCATAAAAATTAAAGATGGTACCATTTGGATTAAACAAATAATAAAGATAGTATCACTTGAGTTTTACTTTTCATTTTGTGAAATTTAACTTGGCGCCACAGTTGTTGATATCAAATCGTTCGTACAAATAATACATACCATTAGATTAATATTTATTATTTATTTATATAATTTGGCATGGTATAAAGAAGTGGGATTTAACTTGGCGCCAGTTCTTGATATCAAATCTATTATAGGAATGATACATATCATCAAAGTTAATATTATTTATTTAATTTGGTATTCGAATTACATGGAATTTAACTTGGCGCCAATTGTTGATATCAAATCTTTTTTATGAATAATACTTAAAATTTTGATAAAATTTTGATGAATTTAGCTTGGCGCCAATTTTGTTGATATCAAATCTTTCATACGAAAATACGTATCATTAGAGTTAAATAAATTAAGAAAACATTAAAGTTACTATTATATTTTTTCTTTGGGAGGATTAAAATGGTAAAATTTAACTTGGCGCCAGTTGTTAATATCAAATCTTTTATACAAATGATACATATCATTAATTCTACTAAACAGCAAACGTGATTAGTCATCAGTTTCTCGGCCGATTAAGTAATTGGCGTTGGTGAAGCTGGCCCAAATGGTGATTCATTACGAGAAGCACCATTTGGGCCAGTTTCACCAACGCTTAGCGCTCTTTTTACATTTTTTTTAAAAAGGTAAGTTTGTATATCAGTTTTACGGCCAATTAAGTAATTGGCGTTGGTGCAACTGGCCTAAATGGTGATTCTTTACAAGAAGCACCGTTTGGTAATATAAACTTTAATTTGCCGGCAATAAACAATAAAACATAAACAAAACAAAAACAGACGTTCGATCCCTATTGGATCATTATCAATGTTATAATACAAATGTAAAATGGTGAAGATATTAAAATATTAGAGTATAAAAATTAAAATTCGCTCTCAATCGCAAAACTTGTTATAATAAGACTCACAGTATTAATGTAATAAAAACACATTTTTATACACTAATATTTTAATATCTTCACCGTTTTCTTTTGTATTATAACATTGTTAATGATCCAACAGGGATCGAAACGTCTATTTTTGTTTTGTTTATGTTTTATTGTTTATTGCCGGCAAATTAAAGTTTATATTATAACGATATGACATGTTTTATTCTGTGACTTCTTAATAATTTCAATTTTATAACGACTAAATTTTAGGCTCGTAGCGCTTTTTCGTTCTGTTCTTTTTTAAATTTATTGAGCCTTATTATTATGATATTTTAATTTATTATTACTTTTATTATTACTTTTAAATTATATTACAATTTTATTATTGTATTATTGTTACTTTTAAATTATATACAATTATCTTTTATTATTTATTTTTATTAATTACCATTTGAATTTTAAATTGTTCTTATAGTTTTTCTTACTCTATCTAGCAGCGCCAAATGTTTTTACATGAAAAGTTTTTCTATTTAAATTAAATTTTTTCATTTTATACGGTCAATTCTTTAATTTTTGTGGTAACATTTAAATTGAGCAATGTAACGCAAGTTTGTGATGTTTTGTATAATATTTTGAAGGAGAATTAAATAACCACTACTTTAGTTGGAAAAGGAAATGTCTTTGAATGAATTGTGATATAATGATTTCATTTAAGAGGAATTTAAACCATTTGGATTGGAATAGGAATGTTCTTCAATAAGTATACGTATACTTAGGTTTCATTGTATAAAAATTAAAGATAGTACAATTTGGATTGAGTAAAAAACTAAATTTTTTTATTTTATACGGTTAATTCTTTAATTTTTGTGATAATACTTAAATTGAGCAAGATAACGCAAGTTTGTGATGTTTTGTATAATATTTTAAAGGAGAATTAAATAACCACTACTTTAGTTGGAAGAGGAAATGTCTTTGAATGCATTGTGATATAACGATTTCATTTAAGAGGAATTTAAACCATTTGGATTGGAATAGGAAGATTCTTCAATAAGTATACGTATACTTAGGTTTTATTGTATAAAAATTAATGATTGTACCATTTGGAGTAAGTAAATAATAAATAAATATAGTATCACTTGAGTTTTACTTTTCATTCTGATAGTAGAATTTAACTTGGCGCCACAGTTGTTGATATCAAATCGTTCATACAAATAATACATACCATTAGATTAATATTCATTATTTATTTAATTTGGCATGCTATAAAGAAGTGGGATTTAACTTGGCGCCAGTTCTTGATATCAAATCTTTTATAGGAATAATACATAAAATTTTTTTGATAAAATTTTGATGAATTTAACTTAGCGCCAATTTTGTTGATATCAATTATACGAATATGATACATATCATTAGAATTAAATAAATTATTTTTTCTTTGGGAGGAATAAAATTGTTAATTTTAATTTGTTCGAATTACATTGAATTTAACTTGACGCCAGTTGTTGATATCAAATCTTTTATACAAATGATACACATCATTAGTTCTACTAAACAGCAAACGTGATTAGTTATTAGTTTCACGGCCGATTAAGTAATTGGCGTTGGTGAAACTTGCCCAAATGGTGATTCTTTACGAGTATTATATACATTATTTATTCAAATATCTCTGATTTTTATATAATGTTAGGTGCAATATTAGGTAAAAAAGAAGGATTACCTGTGATAAAATTACGTCGTGTTTCACCTCGGAGCACGCTGTCTTCTTCTTAATTAATTAATAGTTCCTCTCTAAAAGCCTCGGAAGCAATACGGCCAGATCACGTCTCATGAGAGTATACTAAACGCAATTTTTGGCATGATTCATGTATAGCGACCAAACTGTACCGCGGCTAAGGTTATCTTCGTTTTCAGGGATCAGAAGACGAAGATAGCCTTAGCCGTATAACAGTTTGGTTGCTATACCTGAATCACGCCAAAAATTGCCTTATATCAAAATATAATATGTAATATGATGTATTGCCCGCGAAAATGATGTAACCCGCCCGGACACCGGTGATCGGGCGTCTGCGTCTACGTCCTACGTCGTCACGCCGCACGAACGCGCGTCAGGACGAACAGACTGGTCGTCTAGATCCGCGGGACAATTATAAACATATGCAAAATATGCACACGAACCGAGGCACATCCGCCACAAATGAGTTCCTCAGAACAACTCAGAGGAGTGAAACACGGCAACACGCTGTTAAGGAACAGAAGTTTGCTGTCTTTGCAATGAAGCAAACTTCATGTAGTACATCGTAATAACTATAAGCGGACTTGAGTTTGCATCACTGATTCAAATGACATTAATTAAAATATTTATATATAATTATTATATAACATTATATATAAGATTTTATGCATAATTTTATATAATTATATATAAAACATTTTTTTCCGGGTCTATTATTTAACATTGTTGAGACAGTAAACGACTTCTGATTCATCCCTTTTGTATTATCGACGCAGCACGCTAAGCCAGTTGTGGAGACGCGTCGCAAGTTACTAGAGCGCTGATATCTATGGCGTTGCGGTTCTGATGATAGAGGGTGCTTCCCAGCAAGGGACACAGTCAGACACAGTGTAACACAGTGAATCATACATCCTTGTTGTTTGCTTACGTTAAACAAGGATGAAACGATTCACTATGTTACACTGTATTTGATTGTGTCTTTGCTGGAAAGCACCCAGAGTCTCCTTCACTTTTATTATTATTTTCTTATATTCGTTCTTCCACGGACGCGCGTTACACTCAATATTATATGTCTAAGTACCGAACGTATAAAGTTCAGTTCAAGTTTTAGTTTTCTTCTACCATTACGTTTGTATTATTATACCCGCTATTAAACTGTGTTAGTAACGTACACTCACGGTGTTATTCCTCGATACAACCTGTTCAATCTCCGCTGCGCACCAACAGGTTATGTGCCCAGCTACATGTTCAAGATAACTGAGAAGAATAGGCGGTAATTA
>NW_017296396.1:8153-15871 GCF_001594075.2 Trachymyrmex cornetzi | reverse complement strand
CCCGCTTGGGGCCTAATCGCCTAGAAGTTACAGCGTAGACAGTGTCCGCTTGGAATATTTCTAACCCATGTAGACAGTGGAATGTGAGAACATGATCTTTCTACTGTCTAGTTAAAAAGACTGTTTTCGCACACCCCACTGTCTTCATGGGTTAGAAATATTCCAAGCGGACGTCACTGTCTACGCTGTAACTTCTAGGCGGTTAGGCCCCAAGCGGGTAGGATATGATATTTATATTTTGTTCGTAGCCGCCCCGAACCCAAGCATTACTGTCTATACATTCCACTGTCTACATGGGTTACAAATATTCCCAGCGGACACTGTCTAAGCACTACTTTTAACATACGTTTAATTTATTACACATAGTCGGTATGACAGATTTCCTAACCTCCATAGTCGTCAACTTTAACGCTAAATATCTCGGTTCGCGAGGCAGAGCGACACTTTTTTCTGCCAGATTCTTTCGTTTCATGCAAAAACGCGTTGAATGAGCCTAATTTTATCGAAATCGGAGGTGAGGGAGGTATTCTGAATAATTACCGAATAGGCTTCGAGTTATAAGTGTGGGATTAATAAACGTGCAAGGATTCACAGAGTATAACGATACTTTATTGTTTAACAAAAACGAATGGAAGGTTATATTTCTACGTCTGGATTCGAGAGCGTCTCAAACGGATCTATCTGTCGCGGTAACACAGTCGTTGTTCGTTGTCCTTTGTCTGTCGCCACGCTCCGCTTGCACGACGCAGTGCTTCCGCCATCTATCTTATCGACCTAGAGTTCGCGATCGCAGTCTCGCCGGCGCTTCGCGAGTTGCCGCCAAAACACAAGTGATCGAAAATCGATTCTATATAAGTGAAGTTTTGTTTCACCGAACTGCAGTAAGGATAGAATCAGTCAAGATTCAGTTTGTGGCGTCCACTGTAGAACCTTGCGAGTTAAGAGTCGCGTGTGCATTCATCGCCGAAACACAGAATAGCTCAAAATAGCAGAAAAACTAGAAGTCCTGCATATGGCAAAATTCGATGGAAAGAACTATCAACAGTGGAAGTTCCAATTAATGTGTGCCCTGCGTGCAAAGGAAGTCGACGAGATAGTGATGGGCATCTTGATGAAGCCAGATTCGGGAAACGCTGCAAGAGCCGAAGAGCTAAAAACATGATTGAAGAAGGATGCTGCCGCCATGTACATCATAACGTCCGCCATGGAATTCTCGCAAGTCACGTTGATACAGAATTGCACGAGCTCGAAGGAGATTCTGCAAAAGTTAAACTCTATCTACGAGCAAAAGACCGAATTGAACAAGATACTGGTGCATGAGAAGTTCTATCGATACAAGATGGAAAGCTCTGACTCGATCTCGCAACATATAGCAAAAGTAGAGAACCTTGCGCGGAAATACGAGACAAAGGAGAACCAATCAGCGACAGCGTCATAATGACAAAGATACTAGGGAGTCTTCCGCACAAATACAATGGCGTTCGGCAAGCATGGCTTGCAATTCGCTGTCTTCAAACTTTTTCGGTGGTTTTCCACGTTCTTCGTTTCTCACGTCAAAATTGCCACTTTTGAATTTTTTAAACCACTCAAAGCACGGTGATTTACCAAGAGCATGCTCATCATCGACAAGCATTCGATGCGATTCTGCAGCAGTTTTCTTCAAATGGTAAGAGAAAATCAATGCTGTCCGCAAATCGTAATTTCCAGACACAAAATTCGACATGTTCAACGCTATTACAAACTATACTGTTGTATGAAACTTGTATTGTTGTGAGTTGAAAATCTTTGTCAGATGTCAGAACAAGGAAATGGCGTCAATGACGCGGTCTGACGGCAACTACATTGACAGCAATGGCCATCTATTGGTAAATTCCGGTTTCATATTTGCATACCTGGTATAATGTACCACTATTGCTTACAGTTTGCTCTAGAAATTTCGACAACTGATTACATATATAAGCAGTCATGTTGTTGTATCCATAATATGTCCTATTTTGATATTCAGCAAATGTACAACAAATATGTAACACATATGTAATGCATTAGTTTGCACAATATGCTATATCACACTTGGCCATCTGGGTAATGTTAGATGATACATATATAGAATTTTATATGTATACATATAAAATATTACCTGATGTTGGTAATTGTGAAATATGTTCCCAGATAGACAAATACCTCCACGGTATTAGTACGGTGAGCGTACGGCGTACTATGCGTGCCGATACCGTACCTGTCAGGTACGTGCGTACCTAAAGGGTACAGTACCGGTACACCGTATTTTTAGTACGCCGTACCGATAATGTACGCCTTAGGTACGCATGTTATTAAAATTAATTAATTTTATAGTTTTATTGCTAAAATGAGTATTATTATTGATTAATTACTATATTCTAGAGTACACATCATAAAATTATGATGAAAAAAAAAAAAGATTTTCCCTGAATTCGGGAACAAATTTCATAGCATTTTGAAGCGGTCACCCATCCGATTGCATACCGCTACTTACTATGCTTGACTTCTGAAATCGTCTGGAAACCGCTGCACTTCGATGATTCACGAACACTTGAATAATCGTGGATGTATAGCTATGATATATCTGGTCAATATATGATCCTGATAGAAATTTATGCACTTCAACTGAACATCCAGTCAGTTACTGTCTAATATTTCATTTTAATGTTATAACGACTATTTTCAGGTTAGGCAATCATACGCTGTACTTTCGCAGTATCAGTTATCATGTATATCGTCTTCGACATAGAGATCTCCACAGTTTCTCTCCTGTCGATAATGGTACACCGTATTGATATGGTACGGGTTATGTACCATGACGTACCTAAATAGTACGCAGTACAGGTACAGTGTTGATACGCTGTACTATAATATCACGTACACTTTTTGTACTGCTACCGTACAGTTACACCGTACACCGCCATCTCGTGGCAATACAGTAACAGTACGGTAGCGGTATCTTGTGCGAGTTGGTGTCGGTATCGCACGCTTGTCTATCTGAGTTGTAATAATATAACAAATTCACGTAATAACATTTTGTTTTATATTAAAAAAATAATTATATTAGTAGATTATTTTCTTAACGAATTATGTAATATCTCAAACATAGTAAAAACTATAAAAGATATAATTAATACATACGAGATAAAACTAATGTGTGCAGTACAGTGTTGAACAGAAGCATATTGAAACATATATGACTGATGTATATATTACACGTTATATTAATGATTATTTTAATAAATAAGATTTTAAATGGGCGTTATCAAGATCTGTCAAAGCAAACTAAATTGACTTCTTTAACTTACTCATATTTTGAAAAACATAAATGTCGTAAAAAATAATCCGCTCACAGAAAGGAAGTAACATTTGCAAGAACAAATCGCTTGGTGGCTTGTATTATAACCATGGCAGCTTGTATTATAACCATCGAAAAAATGTATTGCAACCTTTCTATAACCAGGTGTACAACCATTTATGACGATACGATTGGATACGATATCCAATAAGAAAATTCGGTTCTAGTTATACCTGTGTCACACTACGCATTGGAGAGTGAGAATTGCGAATTGAGGATTAGAATTCAGCGAATTAGAACGAAACGGATTAAAATTAAAATTACCTGATTGGTCGAATTCTAATCCTGAATTCGCAATCATCAATCACCAATGCATAGTGTGACACGGGCATTAGGAATTGCGCAAAATAAAAGGAACAGGGAACAGAGAACAGAGAATAAGAATTTCAATTTATCAGAAACTGTATATTCCATAGTATATGATTTCTGCTAGGTTGAAATTCTTATTCTCTGTTCTCTGTTCCCTGCTCTTTTCATTCTGCGCAATTATTCTGTTTCTTTGATTTTGCGGAGCCCTTACAATGATATTTTTGTCTCTAGGAAAAAATCTCCTATTGAATATCGGACGTTGTATGGATGTCATGTGTTGTGTGAATCCTACATTATAATCATTATTGTGTATCAAATCGTAATAATGTGCCATAATAATGCGATGTGCAATACATTTATTTCAGTTTAATATTAATTATATGCGCATTTTGTAGTCTTTAGTTTCTGAAAGATATAAATGTGTTAGAAATATTATTTATTTATGGAAATACACATTATTCAAATTATAATTTATTAGTATTTATTTAATTGCGTTTTACATGCTGTATTTTATTAATGTGTTACTGTGTGTTACTATGTTTAATTTTATTTTACATTCTGTCGATTACAAATGTATTTTCTATATAATATTATTGTGTCTTGCAAAATAATAAAGTTTTAAGTAATCAAAAACAATGTATATTTTTTTATGCTTAAAATACATTTTTATTGGATGAAACGATGTAATTGCTTCATTCGTAAATGAAGCATGGACATCTTCATAATATATAATACTTATTTTATTATTATAATATAATATAAGTATATTTTACAGATGTTGTGTGTGCTTTATTTACGAATGAAGTAGTTCACTATAAATATCAATCAGTATCAATAAAGCTTGAATCAGCTATAATAGTAGTTTTACGCCGATTTAGTAGATGGCATTGCAGTCTAATGTTTCAACGCGGCAAGAGGTGAGTTTGGCCCCCCTGCACGGGCACAGTATATACAATAGCGCAACTCTCTGTCAGCACCTTTGATGTTAGTGTTGGCCAAAATGGAGTGCGCATGCGTGAAATAAGCAAGTTACCTAGCGTTGCCATGGTTATCACTTAAACTTCTTTCTCTTTTCATCTTTTTTTCGCTCTGTCAAAATTCCTTGCAAAACATCACTAGATTTATTCGCGTCGCATTCCAACGAATGCGTTGAAGTGAGTAAGAGCAATTGTAGGAGCATTTTGGAGCATATTAGAGCATGCGACGCGAATAAATTTACTATTGTAATGAAATAATTTAAATTTTATGAAAATTAATAAAAATAAATTGTAAATATTTTGAAAAATATAGAAAAATTAGGAAAAATATTAAATTATGACTTAAAAATGTATATTTGTATGAAGAAATATTATATAGTTGTATACATATACATATATATGCTATGAAAATATGAGAAAGCTGATATAAAAGAAATTTATATACATATATGTCCAAAAAATAAAATCAAAATATAATAAATAAAAATAAATCTTTCTTGCTCGGTTTTCTATGTTACTTTTATTCACCTTTTCACAAAAATTAGACCAGTCTCTCGAGGTTTCTTACACAACATTTCACCAAATGGACAATACACGTAATATTTCCCTCTAAATTTCTATTCTGAACCATGTATGCTTGAAAGACAAATGTCTAAGTGGAACATTGAAACGCTCATTTAAATAGAGAGAGAGAAAGAGAAAGAGAGCAATAAAAAAAGGAGGAAATGAGACGAGGCAACTTACTTATTTCGCGCATGCGCACTTCATTTTGGCTAACATAGAGAGAGAGAGAGAGAGAGAGAGAGAGAGAGAGAGAGAGAGCATTAAACAAAGGAGAAAATGAGATGGGGCAACTTACTTATTTTGCGCATGCGCACTCCATTTTGGCCAACATAAAATCAGGAGAGCTGCGCTGCTGTATATACTGTGGCCACATTAAGAGTGAATTCCGGGAACTCCCGGCGGATTCTCGCAGGTTACTCAACTCCCTCCTACTTCGGGGGGAGGTCGTCACGCTGATTGGCTTCTGCTTATCACGTTATCCGCGCGTGCCGTGCAGGCTCGCGCGGCCGAGATTCCTCACACGAGCGCGCAATAAAATTCCCTGTCAAGGATGGCGTCTCCGCTGGCGGCCCCGGCACCTCTCGGCCTGGCGCGGAAGATCTGGATGGTTTCCTTTCCCGTTCCTCATCAGGGGCCCCCGACGGGCGTCCGTCCGGCCCCTCAAGGGTGGCCGGGAATTCTGGCCTCCGCCGGTGCTCTGCAAATAGTGTATGGTGAAAGTATTGTTCTCTTATGACGACAGCGGACTATAAGCAATTATACAAAATGATACAACCTGCGGGTCCGGGCTCCCGGATGAGCGTCCTTCCCTTTCAGGCTCTTCGGTCTTCCTTCCAATTTGGTCCTCCTTCGGTACGGTTCTTCCTTCCCTGGGAGGGTGAGACGGCACGATGATACAATAATATTTTACAGCAGCTGCCGAGCGTGATCCGTGGCGCGTCTACGCTTTCTGATGAGCTTTATTATTACGCAAAATAAATGCTAACACAAAAAGAAGAAAATTTGCAGAGCAAAATAGATGACACAATTTTAACGAACGTTCGCAGGTGCGCTCGCCCTCCGAGCCGGTAAGAAGCACGAGTCCGCCGCCAATAAGTCTGTACAGTGACGGACAAAAATGTCACGTCACAATATATATACAGGGTGTCTCAGACCACCCGTACCACCCTTTTGAAAGGTAGGGATGTGTTTGTACAAAAAAATGGTTCAGACAAAATTTGCAGGATTTCGGCAGATCTATCTGATGGTGACCTTGAATTTGACCTTGAGGTCGACCTTGGGCATAACTCAAGGTCAAAGTACCGTTTTATAAATGTAAACCCTTATTCATGACTTCAGAAATGAAAAGAGCGGAAAATTTTACGTCTGAATACGTTATCAAGTCTAGGTCAAAATTACCCTTAGAGGTCATGTGGAGGTCAAGTTACTTTTAGAGCACCCGATCCACCCTTCTAAAAGATATGGATGTGTTTGTACAAAAAATAGTTCAAACAATACTAGGTATTTACATAGCTATGATGCATCCATCTGCTGGTGAATTTTAATTCTACCTTTAGATTCATTTGTAGTCGTGTACATCGATTTTTAAAGATTCCTAATTATCAAGATCTTGAACAGTCGATGCCGCCTGTGTCAGCTTTATCCAAGATGTATGTACCACGTGGAGGTCACAAGGTCGGACTTACACCTCGTCGGGGTGCTTTTTTAAGGAGGTTTCCCTTGCCGTCACCTGTATCTCGTAGGGGTGCTTTTTTAAGGTGGTTCCCCTTACCGTCACCTTTGTTCGTACGCATGTGTTCAGTCTAGATTTTCGAAGTGTCCTCCACGTGCATGTATGCAGGCTGTTATTCTTCGTTGAAAATCATCCGTCGCCCGACGAATTTCGACAGGATCTAGAGACTGAATGGCTTCTCGAATTCTGTTCTTCATGTCTTCTGAAGTCGTAGGTCGTTCGCGGTATACGAGGTCTTTTATTCTTCCCCACAAATAAAAATCTAAAATTGTAAGATCCGGTGATCGTGGTGGCCAGTTATGTGGACCATATTTACCTATCCATTGGCCGCGAAATATGCGGTTCAGTTGTTGACGAGCAATGACAGACGTGTGGGCTGGACATCCATCCTGTTGAAACCACATATTTAGACGTAGTTGAAGTGGAATATCTTCAAGTAAACGTGGGAGTTCCCACGTTTACTTGAAGATATTCCACTTCAACTACGTCTAAATATGTGGTTTCAACAGGATGGATGTCCACGTTAAACGGTTTTTTGACTGTCGGCTTTTTGAGGTGTCGGTTGTTTGACATTCGGCACCCGATCTATCTGGTAGCATGTCCTGAGTCTTCGCAGAAAGTGAACCATTTGTCGTAACAGGCCACGTCGTGCCTGTCTGCTCTTGTAAATTCTACCGATTCTTTAAGAAGACGAGAAAGAGATAGTGGAATAAGTAGAAGCACAGTCAAAAAACCGTTGTACCTAAGTAGGTAGGTACTT
>NW_017296396.1:3201-8081 GCF_001594075.2 Trachymyrmex cornetzi | reverse complement strand
AATTTTCTCGCAAAATTCTACTGATAGTGCTTCTACTTATTCCACACAAAGAATGTGGCGAAATGAATATCCCGATCGTACACCGCATTCGCGCAATGTTTTCATTCGTTTACAACGGCGGATAATTCAAAAAGGTATCGTCCAACCGGATTATAATAAAGGAATGCAAATTCATCGTCCGCTTCGTGCAGTACGGGCACCTGATATAATTGCTTCTGCTCTTGTAAATCCTACCGATTCTTTAAGAAGACGAGAAAGAGATAGTGGAATAAGTAGAAGCACTATCAGTAGAATTTTGCGAGAAAATTCATTTCATCCATATCGAATGTCACTTCACCAGGCCATGACATTGGACGATCATAGACAAAGACTGATATTCTGTAATTGGATTACTCAACAATTACCTATTTTCCATAGAAGTATCTTGTTTTATAATGAGTGCACCTTCAAAAGTGACGGCGAAGTAAACACACATAATTTCCGTTATTGAGCGCAAGAGAATCCACATTGGTATCGAGAAATCGATCATCAACGTATCTGGAAAGTCAATGTTTGGTGCGGAATTGTCTCAAGATTCGAAGCAGATTCAATTGTTGTATCCACTCGAGAAATTCTCTCTTGTTGTCGTGATCAATTTCTGTGTCCCAGTCCAGTTGTTGATCCCATAAACGTCGCAACATTAATTTTGGTTTAAGTAACACCGGGCAGATGAATCCTAATGGGTCAAACACTCTGCACGTTGCTGAAAGTACAACTCTCTTCGTAATTTTTTCTGGTATTGTATTCGATAGGAATCCTGCCAATGCCAAAGTATCTCTTTCAGTGTCCCACAGAAGACCAAGTACTGTAGTGTATTCATATTGGCTCTTCATATCAGTGTACCTCCATTTTCTTAAATCTACTTCGCTTCGTTCATTAGAGAAGTAGCCTCTTTTTGGAATGTTTGTAAGTCAGCATGTGAATCGACGCTTGTAATACAATCATCCACATAAAATGATTTCGCGAGTTTTTTACAGATTGCTTCTCTGGTTGTTGAGTTGGTAGTATTGGAGCTTCGTTCAATATGTAACTCAATAGTTCCTGCTAATAAAAAAGGGCTACTTGATACACCAAAGACTACTCTACGATGTCTGTATGTTATGATATTTCCTTGAGTATCCCACCACAGAAATCTCAGGACATCTCTATCTGACTGTGTAATACTTATCTGAAGAAAAGCTTTTGCGATGTCTGCTGTTACTCCTATCTTCCTTTCCCGGAATCGATGTAATATAGCTGGAATAAGCTCAAGTAAATTGGGGCCAGTTTCTAAACATTGATTTAACGATGGTGAGGTTTTTGTTTTCGCTGAAGCATCAAAACCTGGTCTAATTCTGGTCGTACTTTTCTCTTTGACGACATGCCTGTGAGGAAGATAGTAGCCTCTGTCTCCGACCTCACTTTCTGGAACTCTCTCGATAATGCCTTCAGATAGCCAATCATTGAAGACTGCTTCGTAATCTTCATATAAGTTTTCTTGACGTAGTTTCTTCGTACTTGATTTTAATCTCTTCTCAGCTATTTCTCTATTGTCTTGCAGCACTGGATGATTTACTTTCCAAGGTAATAGAACCTCATAGCGTCCTTCATCGTTAATCTTAGTTGTATTTCGAAACAAGGTTTTTACTTCTTGACGTACCTCTTTGGTTTCGCTTTCTATAGGATCTATAATTCCTAACGTATCCAGTTTCCACAGGTTTGACACTTCGCCGTTCTCTGCCATCATGGATATGATCATTAAAGTTGTATCTTCTTTGGTATTGTCAATTAAGTTTTTGCCCATTAAAGTCCAACCAAGCTTCGTTTCAATAGCTGTTACATTATCATCTACCTGAAGGATCTTTCCGGTAAATAATCTGCCGGCAACGTCTGCTCCTATTAATATCGTGATAAATTCGTCGCCTTCCCTGTTATCGGACAGTTGTACCTTATTGTTTTCAAGCGTGTCCTTCCATAGCTTACAGTTTGACTTGGGGGTGTTGAGACATATAATTTGTTGCTGAAAAGCGATAAAATCGCACTTGTACGAACCATCGAGGTGCTCTAAATAAATCCGATATGCCTGATGATTTTTAGGTTTGGTTCTGGCTCCTCCGAATAACAAATGTATCATGGTTTGTTCTCCTATGATTTTATAACCTACTTCTTCTGCTCCTCGGCTTAAAATGTAAGACTTGTGAGAACCAGTGTCAATAATAGCTCGTACGTTTATCGTACCTGTGGGACCTCGCAATCTGACTTTTAACAAGGGTAGAAATACTTTTGTATTCAAATTTATGTTAGCAAGACTAGTACTTACTTCATTAAAACCTGACTCATTTGATTCTTTTTGTGTGTTTTTGTTTGATTTTTCGTCGCTATTGACTAAATTTCTGCATAACAGCAGACAATGCCCTTTTCCACACCAAGAACATTTTTGCTTACTGCGACATTTTATGTAGCTATGTCCTATTCGTAAACATTTGAAACAACCGTGTTTATTCTTGATTAAAGTGACTCGCTGTTCCATGGACATGCTCCTGGCTTTTTTGCAGTGTAGACTGTCATGACTTTCTTCGCAAAACAAACATTTTGGCGGGCTTGTTTCCTTCATTGTTAATAATCCGGCTGCTGTGACGATATCTTGATCTTTGTCACTTTTTGTTTTCTTTTTATTCTTCGCTGGATCGTTAGTTGTTTCAAAGCATGTCTTAGCCATATGGATGCGTTCTTCGCTTTCCACTTCTTTTCCTAAAAATGCCATTAAATGCATAAGACGATCTTTTGCAGTAATATTTGTGGCTGAAACATCTCTTGTAGTTATTGCTCGTTGCCAGGTTCTTAGAATTTCTTCCGGCAACGAAGACTCGACTAACGGAAATAACATGGCCGCGCACATATCTGTTGTTACGCCTAATGATTCGAGCGCTCTTAAATGTGTCTCTAACTTATCATAGATGGAAATTAGTGAAATATTCTTGTTTTTGTTCAAAACTAATTTCAGTAGTTCTCGCACATAAAATTCTATGAGTAAGTCTTTTTTACCAAAACGAGATTTTAGACTGTCTATGGCCTTTTCATAATTGTCTGCGGTGGGGGGGAAACTATTGACTACCTCGAATGCTCGCGAATCTTTGACTGTAGATTGCAAAAGATAATGAAATTTGTCTTCTCTTGAAAATGTTGCGTCTTCATGAATTTTTTGGAATGTGCTCCAGAATGAGAGCCAGTCCTTAATTTCGCCCCCAAATTTTCTTAACTCTATTTTAGGAAGTTTTAATGTGCGAATACTTTCCTGATAAGTTACTATTGCTGGCTGTGAGGATGGTGTTGGCGTTGCTTTTACTTCCATAATATCATTTAACTCGATCTTTGCTTGATGATATTTTGTGGCATATTCATCTGCGATTTCCAGTTCTTTCGTAAGGGTTTCCTCTTGTTCGTTGGCGCTGATCATCCCATCTCGTATCTTGTGACTTAATTCGGTGAGTTCGATTGCTTTATCCCGAATTAATGCAAACTGTGTCTGTAACTTGGTTAGATTCGGTGATGGTCTTTGCATCTCATCTTGAAAAACGTTATATGCCTTTGTAAATGAGCTGCGAATAATCTTCTGTGACGATTTCAGCTTATCCATTGTGATTGATAACTTAACTTCTCACGCTCTTTTTCTTGCGGATGGTTAGCAACGATAATACACGGTCGCCAATTGTTGCTAATCAAGTAAGTGGAATTGTATATCATAAATAAAAAGACCGTGTTGCTAATAAAAGTACTGGAAATTTTATATCAGTCGGAACGTTACACGTGGCAAAGAACGCGCCGCATCGCCGCCATCTACTTATTATCTGTCTTCTTCTTCAGTTTTTATATGTATGTTCGTTTTAAACTGGCACCTTTGATAATGTATCAAATACTTTTTATGGTAATATATTATCAGATAATCATTTAAATTCTTAAAGCTTTACATTTTTGAGAATATACTTTATGTATGTTCACCTTGAACTGGGACTTTGAATAATATATCAGTTACTTTTCATGGTAATATATATTGTTACATAATTTCAATTTTTATATGTATATTGTTAGATAATATATTATCAGATAAAAATGTAAATTTTTAAAGCTTTACATTTTGGAGAATACGCTTTATGTATGTTTACCTTGAACTGGGACTTTGAATAATATATCAGTTACTTTTCATAGTAATATATATTGTTACATAGTAATTTCAATTTTTAAAAGTTTACATTTTTTTGAAGATCTGCTTATATTTTTGCACATGGCCTGATCTTTTCATTGTAATGATATTTTTGGTCTATATCACATACTTTTCAGAGTATATATATGGGACAGCTTTCTAATAATGCAAGTATCACAAATGTATTGTATATATTTTCGATTCTTGTCACGTAACCTTCTATAAGCTGCAAATCATGGAATACAATTAGAAAAATTGAAACATATGGTACATATAAATCTATATTAGTTTTTACATTGAAAATTATCCGATCGGTATCGAAACGTCTATACGAATATTAAACATATTAAAATTTTAATTGGCTCATAGCTCTTCGTGAAATTAATTGACGAACTAATTACTATTTCATTTTGGACTTTTAGCCTAAGAAGAGGAGGACGAGTAAGAAGTGAAGAATGTAAAATAACCATTTATAAAAATTATATATAATTTATACATACAATTTTTATAATACATATAATTTTTATAAATGACTATAAAAAATGATATAATATACACATATCTATATGTGTCTTTGATTACTTCGATAATTACCTATATTATTAGAATTGTAATTAAATTTAATATTTCCGAAAACTATATTTACATTACGCCAAATTGA
>NW_017296396.1:0-2117 GCF_001594075.2 Trachymyrmex cornetzi | reverse complement strand
TTACGCTCAACGTACACGCAGATAGCATCAGTCAATGCGTTCGCTACTTTATTTTTCAGTATTTGTTGCCTGATACGTTTCCTCGCAAACATAATTCTACACATCATCAATGATATGAGGTGTGGTCCATCGAATTATCGAGTGGAACAATCCGATCGGGAAATATTGTCAACTGTACAGGTCGAGGTGCATAATCAGAATTTCTTTCGAATAGCGCATAGAAATTATCTATCATCGTTTCCGTCAACCATTCTTCGGAAGATAAAATGTTCTTCATATTACTATAACAGAACTTGTGACACTGACGATCTATTTTCAGTTGGCATTTGATTCCTCTTTTCAATATAGAATTATTACTTAACGTAGACCTGCGGCAAACGTACTTGTTTTCCCACTACATTTCCTGCAACCTTCGGAAGATTTAATAGTCATCCATCTCACGTTAAAAAGTTATTAAAGATGAAATATGGAATTCAACACTGATGACGCTGACTGTGACATATAGGGTGCGTTCTTTTAGGCATCAGATTTGGCAGCAGCTGCGCATCGGATCTGCCGGCTGCACAGCTGATTTAAAAGAACGTTATTCTGCGTTCATGTTCTCAAAACGCGCGATTTTTTTTAAATTAAAGAAAAATCGTACAAAAAAGATGTACCAGTCAAATGGATACCATAATTGATACTCTACGTATCGTTTTACCGATTGTAATTGAGGATTTAGTCAGGACGGATAGTGATTCTAGTAATTCTGACAGTTCAGATGAAGAGGTTAAGTACGCAATTTATACATAATTTTATTACACGTCGTATGTTCTATAATAAATTATTAAATGAATGTTCTATAATAAATTATTAGGATCACATTACTATTTAATTATAATGTATTAAATTGAATCCGATTAAGTATTTCTAATATTGTATAAGATAACTATCTGGTTTTTTACACGTCGTATGTTATTAATTGAATTACAATTATACATATTGTCTAATAGAAATTGGAACTTTTGTGTGGACATATTTTGAGAAAATTTGCTTACCTATTGATTGTGGTTCACGTATCAAGATCTGTCAGACAATGTGACTCGTATGGAACATTTTGCGTTTAAATGGAAAAAAATCACATCTATCATTGAATTGGAATAAAACATCTGCTAGTAACGTATTAACGGATATTTTTAATATCTTAAAGTATTTATAAGGGTAAGACTCTAATTTTAAGACCTAAATTATACTGTATTATATTCGTATCACGTTTAATTAAGTTAATACCAAAGAAGGTCTGATTCAAGACCGAAACGTTTATTTATTGTACTATATCAAATATAATATTGTTAAGCCATCCATATAAGGCGTTCGTGGTTATATGCCTTTTTAATTACAGTGTTTCACAATTTTATTGTTTTTATTTATCATATTAAATATAAATTTAATAATATGAAATATATTTATATAGGAGAGGAAGCAGATCGTAAAGATGAAGCATTACATGCAAGTTATTGCTAGAATGGCTCCCGATATTTTCAAAAGCCACTTTCGACTCTCTCGGACATCTTTCGAGGTATTTTACTATAGTACAAAATTACATGTGAATCAAATATTGTTAGAAACATTTTTATTAATCGAAATAGCTTTTTATTTTACATTCGGTGTATTATATATATTTTTAGATTGTGAGACATGATATATTACATCATTATAAAGCAAGGAAAGTTCGACTTGGTAGTCATGGTATATTCATTGAGAAATCACTGCTATTGACATTATGGACTTTGGCGAATCAAGAATCATTTCGTGGGATAGGTGTTCGCTTCGATATCACTCGAAGCAATGCACATAGACATTTTTTGGATATGTGCAAATGTTTACTCAATCTTGCAAATGAATATCTGCACTGGCCATCAGAAGCAGAATTTAGGAATATCAAACAGAAATTTACAACTTTGAGGGTAGGACATAGTTTCCCGAATGTTGTCGATGCAGTTGACCATATGCACATTCCAATACCTGCACATATGGAAGATTCAGCCAGTTATTACAATATAAAAAGATTTTAATTCATAATTTTACAAGGTATCTGTGATGTCGAATGTAAATTCATCGATGTATTTGTTGGATAG
>NW_017296395.1:0-538 GCF_001594075.2 Trachymyrmex cornetzi | reverse complement strand
CTTCGAAAAAGAAAAATTAGAAGCTTTGCTACGCACGGACTCGGATTTCTCAGCCAGAATGTGCCTACCAACATCCCTCCGGGACGATTTTTTCTGGTGGCAAAAAATATTAGCTGATCCGGAACAAGCGAATATTATTCGATCAGGTCACTTCGCCCTTGAGATATTTTCAGATGCTTCTCTAAACGGATGGGGCGTCGCTTGTGGCACACAACGTTCGCACGGCTGGTGGGCAATAGAAGAGAGAGATCTTTATATTAACGCCCTGGAACTTAAGGCAGCCTTCTTTGGCCTGAAATGCTTTGCAACAAACTGGAGAGACGTAAACATCCTACTTCGCATCGACAACACAACAGCGATTTCTTACATAAACCGATATGGGTCGGTGAAATTCCCTCACCTCTCAGCCCTGGCTAAAGATATATGGCAATGGTGCGAAACCAGGAATCTATTCCTATTCGCATCTTATATTCCATCGGCGGATAATTTCATCGCTGACAAAGAATCTCGACGCACGGATACCGACACAGAATGGTCA
>NW_017296394.1:61507-63674 GCF_001594075.2 Trachymyrmex cornetzi | reverse complement strand
TTAAAAGAGTCTGTACTATCGACCTTGATTGAGTTGGGTAATCGGTTTAGCATCCCCTTAATGGTCAAACTATTTGGACACAAAAACTATTTGGACAAATTGATGACAAAAAAATTCGACAAGTGGACATCTAATAGTTTGACCCTGTATTACAGCATTTTCTTTCATGCGTTTTTCCGAATAATTTGGTATTGTGTGATTAATGTATTGCTGAGGATCCGAACCGAAGGCGTTTTAATTTACACTCGACTTTACATTCTGTGTTGGCTCATATTGGCACTGCTCATCGTTTTAAATTTAATCAGTTGAGCTTATTTTATTTATTAACTTAGATATTTTAACGTTGCAATTTTTCAAGTGCAATTATTATAATAAACAATTGCGATGAATAATATCTATACAATTTAAGCAATCACTCTTATAAAATAAAATCAATTAACGCTATTTGCTTTAACGAAACTAATTTGAATATTGCTTTGCAATAAGAGCTGTCTTGTTATTTCTGCCAATTATAAATCGTAAAAAATATTAGTCAGATAATTGCTGGTAATTATGGGCGATAATTCATATTTAATCGCTATCAACTTATTATATAAATGCTCTTCACTTATTATATTATAAAATATACATATATTATACAACAACATATACAGAAGAGATTCGTGTTCGTACATAATATAAGAATATTATAGAGCGATTGTGTTGTTTTTTCTTGGATCATTATTTGTGTTCCTACAGAAATCTAGAAGAGTATTTTGCATGAATAACATTAATAATAATCTCAACTATAAGTCATTCTACACGCGCGCGCGTATGTTTATTGGAGATCTTTCTTTTTTACAGATATCGTTTATTACTTAAAATATATATATTATTTACACGTATATTTTTACAATAATATGATATTGCAGAAAATTTATTACTTCGATCTTGTGATTTTATATATATAGGAAAATATAATTAACACAAGGATATTAAAAAGTAAAAAAATGATTTGACGTGTTTTATCAGAATATATAATGAGAAAATATGTAATTTCATAATGTGTTTTCGCTTCTTTGTAACCTCATCTTAATGTAAGAAAAAACATGTTGTTTCATTTAAGAAAAGAGCATAAAGTTTGAAGTGGCTTCATAGAATAAATTTGAAAGGTCTTTCATAAGATGTCTTCCTTAAAACCAAACAATTAAAAGCGAACAACAAGTTGTTACTTGAGTAAATTTATTTATATTTGAGATATGTCTCTATTTAAAAAAAAAATTAATTATGGTTAAACATTTGCGACTGAATTGACATTAATTAATATTTCGAGTTAAACATCAATTCCCGGGAAAAAAATGTTACATATATATGGATATATTTTATATATAATTATATATAATTGTATAAAAAATATATCAATTTTTTATATAATTATATATGAAACATTTTTTTCCGGATTCAAGTATATCAATCTATTTGTAAGTGCATGTGAAGATTATATATAGAATATTTTCAAATATCATAATATTAATTAACATTTTGAGTCAAACATTAATTCGAGTACGTCAACCTATATACAGGATGTCCAAACAGGATCTCGGATTTACTCGGGAGACCTATATATACTATACTAAAGTTATATTTTTCATTAAATACTTTTGGAATCGAGACTTGAAGGTTACAGTATTGTTGATATTATATACGAGGGTCGTCTGAAAAGTTTCGAGCCTTCTTATGAAAATGGCGTTCTCGTAAAAGCCACTCTGGTATTATAATCGTGATACTTATGAAAGATATCTGTGACAATTGTGGCCACTTTGGACGTTCAGTTCTCGTTTGACAATCATTTGTGTCGTCATTTTGTAAAAATGGAAAAAATTGAATATCGTGCTATAATTAAATTCTTGCAATTGAAAGACAATACGTCTACGCAAATTAAAGCCGAATTGGACGCTGTTTACGGGGACTCTGCCCCATCATTTGCCACCGTGAAAAGATGGGTAGCTGAATTTAAACGTGGTCGTACCAGCTTAGCTGATGATGAGCGTTCGGGACGGCCAACAACTGCGACTATCATCGATAACATCGAAGAAATTCATCAAATGATAACGGATAACCGTCGAATTAAGATTAGGGAGATAGTAGAGGCTGTTGGCATATCAAAAGAACGTGTTTGTCATATATT
>NW_017296394.1:60995-61336 GCF_001594075.2 Trachymyrmex cornetzi | reverse complement strand
AAACGAATTAAACCGTGAAATATTCGATACATTTTATTGTGCTATTGATAAAATAAATTTTGGGCATTTTATCAATGGAAATATCTCATTTTTATATTTAGATTAGAATAGTGTACAACAGCCTTAATGTGCACTGAGTGCGCACCAGTGCAATCAGTGAAATACGCTATTAGGTCCGCTACTTCACTCCTAAAACGAAAGAACAATAAAAACAGTGGACTGCGAAGGGTGAATCTGCTCCGAAGAAAGCGAAGACGGTTTTATCGGCGGGAAAGTGATGGCGACTGTTTTTTGGGACAGTCATGGAATTGTGTTGATCGACTATCTTGAAAAAGGTAAAA
>NW_017296394.1:59208-60809 GCF_001594075.2 Trachymyrmex cornetzi | reverse complement strand
TGCAAAGCAAGACGCTCAGTATTATTTGAATGGATTAAAGGGGTGGGAGCATCGCTGGAAAAAATGTATCGACTTAAAAGGAGACTACGTGGAAAAATAAAATTGAATTTGACCGAAAAATTACTTGTTTCTATGTTAGGCTCAAAACTTTTCAGACGACCCTCGTACATTGTATATATATATAATAAGCATTATTCAAAATGTACTCTCGAGAAAAAATGTTTTATATATATTGTTTTATATATATATATACATTCAATTATATATACAATTAATTAATTATATATAATTATATAAAAATTGATATATTTTATATACAATTATATATAAAATATGTTCATGTATATAACATTTTTTCCCAGATTGCGTAGAGGTCAAATTGATAAAGATCAGTAAATAGATCTTTTTAAACCTTATAACTTTTGTTGGAAACATTTTTTAGAAACGTCATCCTCCCGACTAAATTCGAGGACCTTTTCAGATATTCTATATATATTATATGCTTACGAAAATGACATTAAATACCTTTAGTTTTACTAGATGGAAAAAAGAGATCGTTTTTCTCATGATAATTGCTGCCTAGGTGCTTGTTTCAATATGATAAAAAAATTTAAAAAAAGTTCCGCAGCGTGCTTAAGGAGATGCTGGAGTGCCGGTCGAACTTAATTAAGGTCGATTAATCAACTTAATCAAGGTCGGTTTTTTAAATTCCAAATTCGATAATATTGACATCTTTCATTCATTTTTTATACTTATTGTATATCGTTGTGTCTCGCTCAAACGTATTCATCTGTTCTTATCTAATATATTGCAACGCCATCTCTTAGAAAGGGATCAACTAAAATACTGTTCGGTTTCATGGCTTTACGTCATAATTTTATTCGTAGCATACGAACGAAATTTTTGGTGACTTTTTCTCTTATACTGAAGCACCTACCTCGTTTCTAAAAGCATGGGATTGTTCTTCGAGGTTTTCTGTAGGCTGCTTATTTTAAATGGATAAAATCTGAAATTCTTATATACAGCAATATATTGTAACGAGTTGACTGCAGAAGCCGGTGACAAAACTACAATTTTTAATTTTCTTTCATTTTTCGTATTAAATTGTAGCTGGCAGCCTGTGTTGTTGTCGATACTTTAATTGTGAAGAAGGATTTTTCAATCCATAAACATAATTAAGAGAAAAGAGTCTTTAAAAATTAATGGTAAAACAGGACACTCCAGCATCCCCTTAAGTGTCTTAATAAATATTTTCTATTCTATATCTATTCCATTTTCAGATCGATGCATACATATCGCACTATCATATTATTCATATTGAAAGATTGATGTTCAATTTCTGCTTTCATTTTACACTGTTGCATGATGAACGACATTATAAGTCAATGTAGGATTACATTAAAATTAAAAATTACGTAAATAACCGATAATATGTGAGACTTTAATATTACCAGATATGTAAATATGAAACCGGAATTTACCAATAGATGGTCATAGCTGTCAATGTAGTTGCCGTCCGACGCGCGCGTCATTGACGCCATTTCCTTATTCTGACATCTGACAAAGATTTTCAACTCACAACAATACAAGTTTCATACAAC
>NW_017296394.1:42792-58995 GCF_001594075.2 Trachymyrmex cornetzi | reverse complement strand
AAACGAAGAACGTGGAAAACCACCGAAAAAGTTTGAAGACAGCGAATTGCAAGCATTGTTGGATGAGGATGACGCTCAAACTCAACAATAACTCGCGGATCAATTCAATGTGACACGAGAAGCCGTCTCCATACGTTTGAAATCCATGGGAAAGATCCAGAAGATGGGAAAATGGGTTCCACATGAACTGAATGAAAGACAGCAGGAAAACCGAAAAACCACTTGCGAAATGCTGCTCGCCAGGTACAAAAGAAAGTCATTTCTCCATCGAATTGTGACTGGCGATGAAAAGTGGATATATTTTGAGAATCCTAAGCGTAAAAGATCATGGGTAACTCCAGGCGAACCATCGACATCGACTGCAAGGCCAAATCGCTATGGACGGAAGACAATGCTCTGTGTTTGGTGAGATCAGAAAGGTGTTCTATCTATTATGAGCTGCTAAAACCTGGCGAAACCGTTAATACTGAACGCTACCGACAACAAATGATCAATTTGAATCAAGCTTTGCGTGAAATAAACGACCGGAATATTAAAAAAGGCAACACAAAGTGATTTTGCTTCATGATAATGCACCATCACACACAGTAAAACTGGTCAAGGAAACGATTGAGGCGTTTGGTTGGGGAATACTTTCGCATGCAGCTTACTTACCAGACTTGGCTCCGTCCGATTACTACTTGTTTGCATCGATGGGACACGCACTTGCTCAGCAGCGCTTCACTTCTTACGAAGATGTACGAAAATGGCTAGATGACTGGTTTGGCTCAAAAGAGCAACAATTTTTTTGGCATGGCATCCACAAATTGTCAGACAAGTGGGAAAAATGTATAGCTAGCGATGGGCAATACTTCGAATAAAATGTTTTTTATCATTTCCATGCAATAAACGTGTATTTTCTATTAAAAAATTCCGGTTTCATATTTACATACCTGGTACATCGTACTTTTTAAGACAAATCAGTCGCGTGAACATATTTATGGAAACTTCACGTCCTTTTTATATATACATCTTTCAATATTTTTCGTTAGAAATCCGGATCAACAATTTTTTTATTGTAACTGTATGTAAATTATAGTACTGTTTTATCAATTTAAATGTAACGGTGACGGTGTGTAGTGTATCAGGTGTAAGTGGCGAAGTTCTGGTCAACGGTAAGGTTCGAGTACCACATAGTGAACGATGGAAAAGGACGTCGTGTTACATACAGCAAGACTCCATTATCAGAACGTACATAACCGTAGGAGAAGCCATGACTTTAGCCGCTCATTTGAAGCTTGGTTACACAATCAGTTCCGCTTATAAGCATTCTCAGGTTTGTGACAATTAACTACCAATTTTAATTGTTGCGTTGTAAATTTTTCCTTCATTTGACTTCTCTTTAAAAGAAACGAATAAATATCTTGTATTCAGTTTTGAAAGAAAACTTGAGAAAGACCTGATCAACTCTTCGTTTCTTCTTCATTTTCGTCACGACATTTGATTTACGTTTTCCGTTATCTCTAGACGTTCCCTGTCGCATTTTGTAATTCTTTTTTACGTTCGATGAATACGTATGTAGGTTTTAGAACTCTTGGAAATGCTAGGACTGAGCCGTTGCTATGACACATTATGCGGAAAATTATCGGGCGGACAAAAGAAACGACTCGATATCGCCTTGGAACTATTAACTAATCCTTCAGTATTATTCCTTGATGAACCAACGACTGGTAAGTAATAAAAATACGAACTGTCATATTTATATTAATATTATATAATATTATTTAAAAAGCAATTAAAGTACGAAATTTTAATTAATTTTTGAATAATTTCACGACAAATGTATAGTGCTTTATGATTATGTAAAATCTGATTGTGAGTAGATAAAAATAAAATTAAGAAATAAAAAAAACACTATAAAAACTCGATACATAAAAGTGTCGGAAATTAAATTAAAGGGACGTTAAGAATACTATAAAATACTTCGAAGATAAAATGTACAATAATTTCAGTAAACAGACACCTTACTTCTTTGCTAAATGATATTGTGATTAAGCTCAGTAGGAAACATATAATAGCTAATTAATAATGTAGAATGTTTCAGAACGAGAATATTTTATGCCACACACACACGCGCGCGCGCGCGCACACACACACACACACACACACACACACAAAAGTCACACACAAGTCACACGCATACATACATAACTGACAAATAGAATACATAAAAACAGTCATGATGTCTTAATAAGTATAGTTCGTTAATATGCAAGCAAATGATTATAGCACAAAAAATGAAAGATAATTATTATTGTTACGTGGATTTATGTCTGTCCAGACTTTTTTTCTTTTTATGACTTTTATTACCCTGATGAAAATAAAAATCAGAGCGTAAGTCAAATGTAATGGGAGAGTAACAGAAACGTAAACAAAACTTCTAAGAGGCGTAAACGAAACTTCTTTCATAAATGCTTCTTTTACATTTTGATGTTTCAATTTCTCTCCCATTACATTCGACTTACGCTCTGATTTTTATTTTCATCAGGATAATAAAAGTCATAAAAAGAAAAAAAAGTCTTTTAGAAGTTTCGTTTATGCTTCTGTTACATACCTCCCGTTTTAGCATATTAATATCTTTATAATATGATACTTGATGGTAGCATCGAATTATTAAAATTGCTTGTCAATTTAATTAACGATTACTACAGTAGTTTTAATTGCGTTTATAGACCGGAGAAACAATTCGGCGCGCAGTTGGAAAAGACTACAATATGGTATATATGCAAGTACATATATGTATGTGTAGTGTATATTAGTAATTCAAGATTGAATTATTTAAAGCAATGAAGATCCAGCTTCGGACCGTAATAGGCGTTTTGAATTTCTAGTATTGATTGTGTTTCTCACATATGCGGTCTAAAATAAAGATTCTTCTGTTACCTCGTTTATTACACTCCCATTACATCCGATTTACGCTTCGATTTTTATTTTTATTAGGGTAGCTCATAGTTTTTATTAACTATTTGTTTCATTTAGATATCTCTAAAGTTTTATATGTATAAATTTGATGCAGACGATCGCAAAATTGTATCTTGTTACAAACAGATAATGAACATTGTAACGCGACTGTTCGATATTAGAAATCTCTGTTTTTATATCACATTACATCTGTAGCCAAAGGCAAAAATAACGATTATCGTGTCGCGTAAGTAACGTAGTTAATAATTGTATGCGATAACAAATTAATATTTTACTTTCCAATTCTTTAATATTTTACACTGAGCGTCATTGTACTCATGTCAGATTACATGATTAAAAAAAGTTGTGACATTATGATCATATTATACCGTGATAGGCGAACTGGCAGAATTCTCGCAACAACCTGTCTCGCGATTCGCGATGTGTATTTCCGATTACCTCATTCTCAATTCTAGTCTCAATTACGCTTGCTTAATAATATATATTACTGCACCTGAACGATAGACCTTAGATCTATCGTTGAGATTGCATCATCGTAGAAACATAATACTTGTTACACATCGTCAATTTGTAAGTTTCCTCAAGATAACGCAAAGATGGGAATATGAGATATCAAGGAGATTGTACTCGAATCTCTCATTCCGTGCTTAATACATTGCGTGCAAGGCGATTGCGAAATGTATTTTCCACAGAATGTGTATTACCGTTTTCTAGGACATTAATTATTGACCTTTCAGGTCTGGATTCCTCTTCGTGCAGCCAATGCGTCGCTCTTATGAAGCGGTTGGCGGAATTAGAAAGGCGTACGGTAATCTGTACGATTCATCAGCCGAGTGCCTTGCTTCTGGAGATGTTTGATTCCCTGTATGTGGTGGCTAATGGTTACTGCATATATAGAGGTTCGGTTAGTTCGTTGTTGCCGCACTTGACTTCTGTCGGTGCTCATTGTCCGCCTTATCACAATCCAGCTGATTTCGGTACGTAGTTTCACTGAAACAAATAAGGTAATTTTAAGTCCGAGCTATCTCTCGTTGATAATGCTAGTTACGTGAATGTCATGCGTAGCTAACAGAATGCGAAATAACCGGCAAAAAAGGATCGAAGCTGCATTCCACAGTGCTCCGTTTCGCGAATAATCGTATCCTAAAAGAGAAAAGAGACTTCATAAATTGCACGATATTATGCAAGAGCGAGTTGACTCAGTACACTAGAGTGCAGTAATAGTCTCAAATAAATTAGGCAATAGTCTGAACAATTTAACTCTGTAGGTTAATGATTAAAATCTAGAAAGCGTTTGATATTGTTGATGCAATTAAATACAGCAGGGGGTATGATTTATTTTTAAAAAGATCCCTCCTCTGATCTCTTTTTCTCTTTAGCCTGTTACTTATGAATCCGATCTGTTGTAAGCGCTTATATATTTGCGAAGCATCAAAATAATACACAAAGTAAAAACAATCGCATGTCAACGTCCCATAACAACGTGTTTCAATAAAAGTTAATTGCAAGTGCGCAGCGAATGTTGAAATGGGCAACATTCACTTAGAAAGCGCGTTTCTACACAACACCGAGTAATCATAGTTCTGGAAATAATGATTTTTAAATCGAATTCTTAAATTTGTTTCAGTCCTCGAGGTAGCAATCGGCGAATATGGTATTTCGCTCGATAAACTGGTGGCAGCGGCGGAAACTTTACCAAATGATCAGAAAACGATCGCTCTTACCACGAGTTTGCCTGAAGAAAGTAAGGTCACTTTTTTCAGAAATTTTACCTCGATCCTAAATCTAACTTATATTTTAAGTAGATGAAATATTTGTCAGATCATTTATGGAAGATGTCTTAGACTATAATTAAACTGTACTAGTTTCTTGGAGTAAAAATACAAAAAATGTTATAATAGATTCATTAAGCTTTATACAAAATTATAACAAAAAATATATAATCTAGCGAAATTAATCTTGTTACAGATAAAAAATTTTGCTGAATGATACAATCTAATTATATCAACTTCTCTCATAAACGTTGCTTCTTAGCTGACCATAAAATTCTTTGTAAAAACTCTACATATTCCATGGAATTGATGTTATTCAGATAAAAGATAAGTTAACCGCTGAGAACAGCTGAAAACAGTCGACATAAATGACTAATATTTTGAAATGTTAATAAGATCATACTGTATCCTATTATAACATTTCATTTTTTGTTGCTATTTTTTATTAAAATTTTTATAAGTCTGTGTTTATTTATTTCTCTTATCTTTATCTATAGAATGCAGTGGCATAATTATATAAATCAGCAAAATTTATCTGTTTAAGAGAATATTTTAGTATTTTTTTATGGGTATAATAAATACACTTGATTATTTCCTATAAAAATTATGTGAATATTTAATAGATTAAAATTATTTGATAGTTTTAATTTTGGATTTTTTTTTAGTCTATAAATATTCTATTATTATATACTTACGCTTTACTCATATAAACAAGGTTTTTTTCTTATCTGCAAGAATGATAAAAACTTCCTTGAAAAATATATGCAAAGTAGTTTCTTTCTATTTTTTCTCTTTTTCCTTCTCTGCTTATTAATAGACATATTATGAAACATCTGTATTTTTGTTTTAACCTTAACATTCCTGTGCATGCGAGACATTAAATTACCAAAGAGCTTTGACAAAATTATACGAGAAGATTTATTAAATTAGTTTGCAACCATTATATTATAATCATTAAAAAATGCTGATTTACATTATCTATGTATTATTCTAGCAAACAGAATCAAGGAACCGCCACCACCCGCCGGTTTCCTGACGCAGTGTTATCTTCTGTACAAAAGACAATTGCTAAGCTTAAAAAGAGACTACTCGTTATTGATGGCGCGATTGCTTTGTCATCTGCTGATTGGTGTGATCTTCGGATACCTGTACATGGGAAGTGGCTATCGAGCTAATGTCTTAGCAAATTATGTTTATCTATACGGATCATTGCTTCTTCTCGTCTACACCGGCAAAATGGCTGTTACTCTTGCTTGTAAGTAGCTATAAATTATATCTTGATCTAAATTAATAAAATTCAAAAATATGTCCATGCTTATTTTTCTATGAGTGATTAATAATAATATATTGATGTAAGTATTGTAAATGTAAATTTAATTGATATTTTATCATGGTTTTACAATGAAAATAATGATAAAAATATAATTTACGTTCCTCGTTCTATATATTGAGATTTTCGGTCCCGATAAATTGAATAATTTATAATGTTGGATAAAGAAGAAGAACGTGTAATTTATCAAAACACGTGATATATTAGCTGTGTTAGCCGCATTAATCATCGCAATGACGGATCCTATTAGTCATATTGATATAATATTGTGGTGTGTCATTAAAGCGATTAGCATCTCCAAGACGTTTAGATCTTTTAATTTTCAAAAACATTATGTAACTTAAACTCGATGATAACATCGAATTATCTATTTATAAGGTGTTTAATTTATGGATTTTTATAAACTCAGTTGGTAAATGCGTCTGCAACGTGCATCATATACAAGAATTCATAACTAAGGCCGTGTTCCAAAATTCACTGCCAGTGCTGAAAATGTATAGTATACATAACGTAAACTGTAGATTTTCAGCGCTGGCAATGAATTTTGGAACACAGCCTAGGTTGTATTTTCCATTCAATTTTTTCAACTTCATTTGATTGTTTTTAATTTCTCATAATTTAAGGGGTAACGCCATTTTAGAGCTCGAAAAAAAGATGTGTTTTTGATAATTTTTTACGGAGATACAATAAAGGAAATGGGAAATCTGTTTATAGGAGTTTATTATACATGTTCTAAAGTAAATAAAAAAATTTTTTAATTAACATTTTTAAACAAAATGGCGGTTACATGGTACGAAACTCGAGACCACTTCTCGCCGAAGGGCCCGAAAAGTTTCTCCCACAATTTTCAATCTGAAACAAAAAACTAAAATTTTTTGAAAACTACATATGATTGACTAAAGAAGTACGTAGGGGTTTTTTGATATTTTGTCAACTTTTTTTGTTATAAACAATTTACGGTGAAATTTTTTTTACCGAAAAATAAATTTTTTTTTCAGATAAGCACTATTTTTTTTAAATTCAATATTTTCAAAATCCCCTACGTACTTCTGTAGCCAATCATATATAGTTTTCAAAAAATTTTGGTTTTTTGTTGCAGATTGAAAATTGTGGGAGAAACTTTTCCGGCCCTTCGAGAGGTGGTCTCGAGTTTCGTATCATGTAGCCGCCATTTTATTTAAAAATGTTAATTAAAATATTTTTTTATTTACTTCAGAACATGTATAATAAATTCCTATAAACAG
This sequence comes from Trachymyrmex cornetzi, assembly GCF_001594075.2. Lineage (NCBI taxonomy): Eukaryota > Metazoa > Arthropoda > Insecta > Hymenoptera > Formicidae > Trachymyrmex > Trachymyrmex cornetzi. The sequence continues at coordinate 51,688 of NW_017296394.1, read as the reverse complement.
ATTTCTCATTTCCTTTATTATATCTCCGTAAAAAATGATCAAAAACACGTCTTTTTTTCGAGCTCTAGAGTGGCGTTACCTCTTAACTTTATTTAATATTTACATTACAATTGCGTAATCCATTACACGCTTCAATTGATCTTTATCAATTTTGCAGGATTATCATGACGAGATTTCACTTAATAAATACGATGTTTATTTAAATTGAATATACCGACGAATATATTAATTGCCATCGTGTTACGTTCGTGAATTCTATCAGAGGAAATATTTAACTGCGGGTGCCAATATGCTGCAATTGCTGTAATTTTTATTTTCTAAAGCGTGCAACAATTTCACTTCATCGAACGAAAACACACTAGTCGTTTTTTTTTGTGTTTTACCTTCGCAACGCCATGCATGCTAGATCGAATAATATTGAAAGCTAGATTTCACCTGTTTTTTCATTACTTCAATATCATTTTATTATTTGTGATCTGCTATAGTAGAAACAGATTTCACTTCGGATCTATTTGATTTCCAAAATTTTATATATGTATATAATTTTACATATTTTAACATAATTTTATATATGTATATACACGTAGAGATTATAATTATACACATATATGTATATATTATTTAATTTTGTTTTTAAATGTTGAAAATGTTAATCATTACATTTGTCCAGAACTGTCGTCACTAATTTTACTTATCTTTCGAAATACTGTGGTCAACCGTAATTATCTTCACTGTTGTTGCATCAAACTCTATGTAATATTCGTGAACGCTTAGCGCGCTGTCATTATTCTGAGATGTAGGTCAAGGAAATGCGAATATCTCTGCCATAGCTGTGTGATTAAATTTCATAGAGCGACCACCTGACTCACCTTGGTCCATCTCTATAGCTTCGAGGAAAATTGATTTAAACCGAAAGTGATTAATAACGTAATATCTCTCTTTAGAGTTTTGATGCGTGCTCTATCTGAGTAATTTATCGTGAATTATCCGATTTGATAATTTGTCCCGATAATCCTGAACAAATAATAGCTATCTCAATGTACAGTTCGGATAAATTCTCACAACAATTCATCAAATCTTGCGTAATTCTGTCGGTGAACAATTCATTTGATATAGAAGAAAGATGAATAAAGCTAAATAGAAAAATGATGATTGATTGTTCATAGAAAAATTATAGAGAATCAAACTATACGAGCAATTCATTTAAATATTTCGTTTGTTTACGTGGTGAATAATCTCTACGATTTTATTTCTTCCTGTGTTCCGCGTATAAAATTTTTTCATTCACAATATGCAAATGCGAAATTATATTTCCCATTTCGATGCATTATATATAAACTGTGTATTTTTAGAAGTGACTTCAATCGGACTATGATTAATTAGGTTGTTAATTAGATCAGCTTAATACAGAATTAAAAAAAAAGACTTCAAGCAAAATTTCTAATTATATTATCCTTCTCTTTTTCTATTTATTAAACATCAAAAAAATTATTCTACCACGGATTAATATTGGGACCTTGAATAAGTTCTCGCTGTTTTCCAACAGATCGCTTTAACAGAACTGCGTGCGTGTAGTTGAAGATAGGAACACGTCGATAAGGAACTATGATAAGCAAGCTTGAAATTCAGAGTATGTCATCTCGCCGAAGTGTAAACAACTTTTTGTTTCATAGTGTTAAACATGTCGAGTTTCGTGCCAACAAAAGAGTATTTGCAGGGAATTTTACTGTACTACTTTATCCAAAAAAAAATCTGCAACTGAAGCACACAGAATTCTTGTTGAGACTTACGGCGACCATGCTCTGTCGGAAACAACATGCAGAGATTGGTTTAGACGCTTCAAAAATCATGATTTTGATGTTGAAGATAAAGAACGCTCTGGCGCACCGAAAAAGTTTGAAGACGAAGAATTGGAGGCATTACTGCATGAAGACTCATGTCAGACGCTAGCTGAACTTGCAGAATCATTAGGAGTTGATCACACAATTTCGAAACGTTTGAAATTATTAGGAATGATTCAAAAGCAAGGACATTGGGTGCCGTACGAGTTGAAGTTAAGAGACGTCGAATGGCGTCTTTTCACGTGTGAACAGCTGCTTCAACGGCAGAAAAGGAAAGGGTTTTTGCATGGTATCGTGACTGGCGATGAAAAGTGGATACACTAGGATAACCCTAAGCGTAAAAGATCGTGGGGTAAGCCCGGCCATGCATCAACATCATCGGCAAAGCCGAATATCCATGGTTCTAAGCTTCTGCTCTACATTTGGTGGGATCAGCTGGGTGTAGTTTATTATGAGCTGCTCAAACCGAACGAAACCATTACGGGAGCTCGCTATCGACTACAATTGATGCATTTGAGCCAAGCATTGAAGGAAAAACGGCCGCTATACGAGCAGAGACACGACAAAGTGATTTTGCAACATGACAACGCACGGCCACATGTTGCACAACCGGTGAAAACCTACTTGGAAACGCTTAAATGGGAAGTCCTACCCCACCCACCGTATTCACCAGACATTGACCCTTCCGATTATCACCTGTTCCGATCGATGGCACATGGGCTGGTTGAGTAGCACTTTCATTCTTATGATGTTGCCAAAAAATGGGTCGACTCTTGGATAGCCTCAAAAGACGTGTCGTTTTTCCGATGTGGAATTCAAATGCTGCCAGAAAGATGGAAAAAAGTAGTGGCTAGCGATGGAAAATACTTTCAGTGACATGTTTTTTACGACTTTTTAAAAATAAAGCATTACTTTTAACGAAAAATCAGCGAGAACTTATTCAAATGTGTGTGAAGTTAGCCCCCCTTTTTTTGAAAATTAAAATTTTGACAATTGTTCCAGATTGTTCTGAGTTTGTTCTGCATTGTTCCAAAGCGATATCATCTTATTCCAAATCGTTCTCCAATAAAAGGAAAAAACGAATTTTTTTTGCTAGCCCCCCTTTTTTAGAATATCAAACAATTTTTTTTTGCTAAAGATTGTTCTAGTTGTTCTAAACCTTGTTCCAAAAGAACAATTCCATATGACGAACAGAAATGGCAGAAAACAAAAAAACATTTTCTTATCCGACACCCCTTTTCTTAATATTCGAAAAATTCATTATTGCGATAAATTGTTCTAGTTGTTCCAAACATTGTCCCAAAAGGACAATTTGGTAAATCAAACGGAAAACGAGAAAAATAAAAAATAAACGTTTTTCAACAAACAAAGGCTCCGACAAAAAGAAAAGGTACAATCTCCTTATCCTAACGCAGAATTTTATATTTTCAGTTGTTCTAGTCCTGAGAAACATAATTCTGCATTATGAATCATCCAACGCTACTGGTTCTCCCAAAAATCGAAATTTTTGATTTTTGGGAGAACCAGTAGCGTTGGATGATTCATAATGCAGAACTATGTTTCTCAGGACTAGAACAACTCAGAACAAAAAGTTCTCGACTGGAACAAGAGAGGAAGCGCACCTTTACTCTTGATGGTTGATGCAAAAATATGGATTTTTTTCGATTTTTGGGAGAACCAGTAGCGTTGGATGATTCATAATGCAGAACTATGTTTCTCAGGACTAGAACAACTCAGAACAAAAAGTTCTCGACTGGAACAAGAGAGGAAGCGCACCTTTACTCTTGATGGTTGATGCAAAAATATGGATTTTTTTCGATTTTTGGGAGAACTAGTAGCGTTGGATGATTCATATTGCAGAATTATGTTTCTCAGAACTAGAACAACTGAAAATATAAAATTCTGCATTGGGCTAAAGAGATTGTACCTTTTCTTTTTGTCGGAGCCTTTGTTTGTTGAAAAACGTTTATTTTTTATTTTTCTCGTTTTCCGTTTGATTTACGAAATTGTTCTTTTGGAACAATGTTTGGAACAACTAGAACAATTTATCGCGATAATGAATTTTTCGAATATTAAGAGAAGGGGTGCCTGATAAGAAAATGTTTTTTTGTTTTCTGCCATTTCTGTTCGTCATATGGAATTGTTCTTTTGGAACAATGATTAGAACAACTAGAACAATCTGTAGCAAAAAAAAATTGTTTGATATTCCAAAAAAGGGGGGCTAGCAAAAAAAATTCGTTTTTTCCTTTTATTGGAGAACGATTTGGAATAAGATCGCTTTGGAACAATGTAGAACAAACTCAGAACAATCTGGAACAATTGTCAAAATTTTAATTTTTAAAAAAAGGGGGGCTAACTTCACACACATCTTATTCAAGGTCCTAATAAATTAGTATAGATTTTATTCAATGAATTAATTATTGATCAAGTTAACCGCAGTTTCATCGTAGTTACCTAGTTTTTTTTATTAGAATTTTTACTTCGGGGATCATTATCTTGGTATTCAATGAGTATTCAGTTTCTGTTTATGCGCCTCTTTGTTTCAGTTCCACTGGAGATGCAAATTCTCATGAGGGAGCATTTCAATCGTTGGTACCGGCTGGCGCCGTATTATATCAGCATATTACTAGTCGAGATACCTTTTCAAGCGGCATGTGCGGCGTCGTATCTGATAGTGAGCTACTGGTTGACTGCACAGCCCGTAGAAACGAATCGTATAATATTCTTCAATGTAGTTAGCATAGCTGCCAGCCTGACGGCGCAAGCATGGGGTTTCTTCATCGGCGTTACCACGCCAATTAAGGTAAATCTCTTTGGAATGCTTGCTTTTTTAAGTAACACTGTAAAATCTTGAATTTATTTTGGATTTAAAGTTATGCGATAGATGTGCATATTAATTAAATTCTTGTAACTCGGATCCTAATTAAAATTTTAGACCGCTATTGGTATTTAGGAGTAAAAAGAGTTACTCTTATTCCGAAAATCTAGTCAACGACGAGGTGAGATATGTGGAAAAAAAGATATAAAGGTTAAAATTCTCGAAAAATATTTATACTCTTACATGTAAACGCACATGTGCATATTTATATCTATATAATCCGGATTTATTGCGATTGGATGTGTTAAAAATATTCAATTTTACATGTGATGCAGAAAAAAGACACTGAATTTTTCATAATTCTTTACAGATTGCCGTCTTTATTGGCCCGATAATCGCGGTACTGTTCTCCATCTTCGGCTTCTGCATACGTTACTTCGATACGCCGCAAGCGTTCCGCTGGATGTTTCATATATCATACTTCCGTGCTAGTTTCCATAGTCTGATATATACTGTATACGGATACGATAGAATGGACTTATTGTGTGACGAATTTTATTGTCACTATAAGAAACCAAGCACGTTTCTCAAAGAAATGGAAATCAATGATATAAGTGTGATCAATAATCTGATACTCGTCCTCGGTATCGGGGTGCTGATGCATCTTCTAACGGCCAGCGCGCTTTGGTGCAAGCTCAATAGAAGATGAATCAAATATGATCCTATTAAATACAGTATTTGTGGTATTGCGGGCAGTCTCTTTGAGAAACGACATAAAAATTCTGAGACGCTTTCCCCACGGAAAACGCGAAAATACGAATTAATTCCATGAGAGAAATTTTGGAAACTAAGAAAATTGGATGATATTAGTAAAGTCATTATTTCTTTAGACCTTAATCTCGCTGGATACGAGATGATGTTCTACGGCACTTTGAGAATGTTTTTTATCGAATCAAAGAAGACTGGGTGTCATCATCGAATCTTGTAAAGCTACCAGTTGCAGACGGGCTTTTTAAAGTACTCTATTTAGCGAAATAAAGTACTAATCCGAATTATTTTGTATTAATCGAAACAAGACGCTGTAATCGCCAGCAATTCTGTTTATAAAAAGCGGTGGTATTAAAAGGCAAGGTTTATATATAAACAAAGTATAAGGTTTACACAAAGCAGAATATCTGTATATATGTAAGCCTAAGTGATAAGGACATATATACATGATACAGCGCGCATTGAACGTCGTTATTATAGTTTAGAATTGTATTTAAAACCCTAAACAATTTGATATATTTTAGTTTAATCTTTAGTGTTTATTTAATTTGCGTTTTTAGTATTATTCTATGGATATGTGAAATTGCCTAAATACATGTAAAGGCTTTGTTAATTAAATACTTTGCACTCTCTATTTGCATATATCTTATCATAAAAAGTACGATCTTTTTTTCTGTAGCGACCGTATTTTATAGAGAAAAATATAAAATGAAAATAAATATATTGTATCAATTTTTCTAAGAGAAATTGGTTCTTTTTTTAGACTGTTTTTCTATGAGTCATTCTTTAAGAGTTATTACAAATCGTTGAATAAATTAATTTACTTTTATTTCCTTTATTTCACGTTGTCATTTTTACATGTTTTCCAAATCCTTATACAAAACGATACAATCCAAAGTAATACAATCCCATCACCAATTAATAGGCCTGCAAATTTATACAGGATGTTTCAGAAATAGTTGGCTAAACTCTAAGGATACGTTTCCACTGAGCGCGTCACGCGTCGCGTCGTCGAAGGAGAGAAAGAGAGGGGTTGTGTATACATATATATAAACTTCTATCTTTCTCTCTTTCACGACGCGATGCATGACGCGCTCAATGGAAACGTACTCTAGAGCATATTCCATTCATTGTAAGGATGAAAAAATGTAAACATGGGTTCGAAAACGCTTCCTTTCCATGTTATAAACATTTTTTTATTTTATACTTATATCTATATTTTATTTTATACTTGTGTTTATATTTTATTTTATACTTAATTTTATTTTATACTTGTATCTATTTTTTATTTTATACTTATATCTATATTTTCATTACAGAAATTGCTGGAAATGATTTCCTTCCGCATGGATGCTTCACATCGACGTCGCATGGATTGTCGAAGACCTTCAACAATTCTCGGAGTATTTTATATTTTTTCATACGCAGCGATAATACGATTTCGGAGTACTTCCACAGTAACAGGAGAGAATATCGTACACTGTGTGAAAAAATACGAAATACTCCGAGAATTTTGGAACGCCTTCGACAATCCATGCGACGTCGATGTAAAGCATGCATCGACGCGGAAGAAAATAATTTCCAGCAATTTCTGTAATAAAAATATGAATGTAGTATAAAATAAAAAATACAAGTATATAAAATAAAATATAGATATAAGTATAAAATATAGATATAAGTATAAAATAAAATATAGGTATAAGTATAAAATAAAAAAATGTTTATAACTTGGAAAGGAAGCGTTTCCGAATCCATATTTATGACTTTTTTTCATCTTTACAATGAGTGGAATATGCTCTTAAAGTTTGGCCAACTATTTCTGAAACACCCTGTATATGAGTACATATTTATTTATGTAATATGGTTTATAATCCTAACATTAACTATTCTTTTACGTTTTAGTATCAATGAAGATATGTATAATCAAGAGAGAAAGATAAGAATTATCTTATAATTATGAAGTTATCAATTATACAGGGTGTCAATTATGTACCGGGACGGTCAAATATTTCGACAACTTCCAACATTAAAAAAAAACGCTGAAACACGTGAAACGATTTTTCAAAAAATCTACTTTCTGCGGGGGGTGGCGCCCCCCCACCTCCAAAGGGACCGGGGGGGTGCGAGGGGGGTCGAAAATCTTAAATGGCAACATAGGGCGAGTGGGGGCTCATTTAAAAGGTAATTTCGAGACGAATCCAAAACACTACTCATAGAGGGCGTTGCGATCATTTATGGCGGAGTTATTTGATGAACATTGTTTCATGCTAAATTACATCTACTTTTAGCATTACCCAGGGGCAACGAGCGTGGACGTAGTAGATGAATGCCCCCTCTGGGGTGCTTGATTACAGTGAGTCCCCTCGCCTCTCACTATTCGGGGTGCTTGATTACAGTGAGTCCCCTTGCCTCTCACTATTCGGGGTGCTGGATTACAGTGAGTCCCCTCGCCTCTCACTATTCGGGGTGCTTGATTACAGTGAGTCCCCTCGCCTCTCACGTACTCCCTACAGTAATCGACCTTTGAAAATAGTTTTCCTTTGTCTCTTCTTGTTGTTGGTAATCTGATTCTGTCAAATTCAGTGGAGATGTTCGAATTGAAAACCTTGAACTTCTTGACAAAAAGCTATGCGACTATAAAAAGGAGTCACGCTACTACGAATCATATCTCCATCAATCAAGGCTGCTTCTTGCAAAATTCGAAGCCGAAGTTCATTTAAGTTCTGTGGTTGAGTAGCATACACTTTACTCTTTAAATATCCCCAGAGAAAATAATCGGGAGGCGTCAAATCTGGAGACCTAGCAGGCCACTCGATTTCGCCTCTTCTTCCAATCCACCTATGAGAAAACTGATCATTTAAATAAGCTCGAACATCCCTACCATAGTGAGGGGCAGCTCCATCTTGTTGAAACCATGTATTGACAAAATTATCACCAGCTACCTCTCTTACTCTTGGGATAATTTGATTTCTCAGTAAATCTTCATATTTTGCTGCATTCAGATTACCATCGATAAAGAAAGGGCCTATTAATGCATTATTCAGCAAACCAGCCCAAACATTTACCTTTTGTGGATATTGAGTGTGACTGTCCATCATCCAGTCAGGATTTGTGTCGGACCAATATCTACAATTATGTCTGTTAACTTCACCTTTTAAAGTGAAAGTAGATTCGTCTGAGAAAACTATGTTGTATAAAAAGGCAGGATCTTCGTCGATTTTGTTCATCATCGTTTCACAAAATTCAATCCGACGATCAGGATCATCTTCATTAAGCTCTTGTACCAAATGGATCTTGTAGGGGTGAAATTTTATACTTTTCAAGACTTTTCGCACTGTTTCATGAGAAACATTATGCTCGTCACTTGCTCTACGTAAACTGAGATGCGGATTATCAACAAATGATTGAGCAATATGTAATTGCATCTCTTCAGTCGCTACAGTTACTTGCCGCCCACATTTCTGAAGGT